>NC_051211.1:24845836-24993336 GCF_015220715.1 Pygocentrus nattereri
AACTGGCTTTTGCTGCACAGCTCTGTGTATTAAACTTTCAACATTAAAGATAAATAATTGAGGGGAATGACACTTGAGTCATGAAACAAGAAGAGGGAGGTGCAAAAACAGCTTTCAAGAACGCAGCCGCACACCAATCATCCCTACTGTACTAGGGCAATCAGTGATGTCAGTAGGCCTGTCACAATCATGAAACTTATCCAGAGCGATGTGCAAAATGTGCAAACAGCAGCAGCCCAAGCAATACAACATGTCATTAACACAATTATACCACTGCTGTTTAAAATACTCTTACTGGTGAGTATAAGCTTTACATAACATTTAACTATGTTCTTTCTTTTCATAGGTTTTGTTTCCATCCCCCAGCTCTCCAGGATTGCTGTGCCACCCCCAACCTTAGAACAACCTTAAAACTCATCGGAGCTTCCATTCCTATAGCAACACAAGTAAATACACATTAACTGCATTTCACATTTCAATCTCCTTTTTCAGTACAGTCACTGGTGTCTGCTCTTTGGTGAAAAAAAAGGGCTCAGTGTTCATCACACGAATCCAGAGGCACTGCAAAATATATTTTGCCATATAATTTCAATAAACAATAAATTATTTTTTTATTCTATAAAAGTACAAGAGTAAAGTGAATACATCAGCTGATTAGCTATGTTGCTTCCAAGCTGTCAATATTTAGTAGCTCTCAGCTGACAGATACAAATCAAGTTCAAATAAACAAAGATTTCTCACCACTGCTTTCTAAAGGCGTCACTGTACAGGTTAGAAGTTGTTTTTTTGTGAGACACATTAAGTGTTAAAAATTATATTTTTATTATTTTATACAAAACAAAAATACACAAGAAACACTCCATTCTGCAGCAAGTTGATTAAAAAAAACTCATGGTGGTCACACCAGTTATTAATGTTGTATAATGAATTTCACAACCCTTCAGGTTTCAATACAATTTTCTCAGTAACAAATGGGTTTATATGTTTGTTCAGCATATTTACATGTATTTGCTTCAACACAACTAATGAATACGTGCTAATTCATCAACAACCTGCTTTTTGCAATGTAAATGTTTGATTCTGAAAACTAACAACTGTTGCAATCAGGGGCAGCACGGTGGCGTGGTGGGTAACGCTGTAACCTCACAGCAAGAAGGGCCTGGGTTCGATTCCCTGGCTGGGTGACCAGGGTCCTCTCTGTGTGGAGTTTGCATGTTCTCCCTCTGTCTGGGTGGGTTTCCTCTGGGTACTCTGGAGAGGCTTTAATCCTCTCCACTTCAAACTAAATATACATTACTATTAGTTTTAATCATATATAGTTTATTCAACTGTGCCACCACATCTCCAAAGTCGAGTACTTACTCCTCAATTGGAACATTCCCTGCGAAAATATCAGGGAATTTCCTGAATTTAAATATATTAGTGCCCTCATGCTTTACTTACCTATCTAAGCCATGTCTTACTGGTAAAGGAGGTGGCCAGGCTGCTGTAGTCAACACCAATTTGAATGTCGAACAATTGGACTTTCATGATGTTACTACTTTTGAATATTTAGCTATGAAGATTCTCTCATTTGTGCCACTACTGCTGTTGTTAATCTACTGCCCCCTAAAATCTCCTGCTAATATCTTTCTATTGGAGCTGAATGAATTACTCACATTAGCTTCATCTATGTCACCTGCTATAATGCTGCTGGGCGACTTTAATATTCATGTTGACACCAGCTGTGCACTCTCTACCAAACTCTGCAGTATTTTTAAATGTTTTGGACTGATTTAGCATGTTGATTTCCCAACACATTTTCATTGTCACACACTTGACTTGCTCTGTACCCATGGTTTAAATGATGTTTCAGTTTTTGGTTCCGCTGTTAGTTTCTCTGACCATAAGCTCATTGAGTGTGCTCTTGGTTTAATCCCTCTAAATCCTACAAGAAATCTGCTGTTTCTTTTCATGATCTTACCTCTATTCCAAATAATACCTTTTCTAAACTTCTCCAGACCTCTGCTCTTTCTGATCTTACTCAGCTGTCCTCTCCTAAAGAATCTGTCACATACTACAATAGCACTATCTGTGAAATATTCAATACTCTTGCCCCTTTGAAGACTAGATGTGTTCCTGCTACTCGTACTTTACCACGGTTCACTCCAGAAGTTAGAATCTTGAAAGAAACTTAGGAATTTAGAGCGTCTGTATAAGAAAACTGGTCTTTCAATTAATTTCACACATTTTACTGAGCAGGTTTCCATTTCTAAAGCCGCATTAAACACTGCCTGCTCCTCTTTCTATTTTGATCTTATAAACCCTGGCAGGCCTAAAACTCTCTTTCATACTATAAATAAACTTCTTCAACCTCTTTCACTACCCTCCTTGAACTCCTCTGCCCAGTGTCAAGCATTTTTGGATTATTTTCTGGATAAAATGAATAAGATCTATCTGGATTTCCCTGTAGCAACCGACACTTCTCTTTCTTAGACCTCTGTTTCAGTCTCACCTGAAACTCTTCTACTGTATCTGAGATTATTTCCATATCCTTTAATTGTACATCTCAACTAGATCCTGTTCCTATGGCTACTCTTAAGTCCGCTTCCTCTGTTACTGCTCCTCTTATACCTCTTTAGAATTTTCTAAATAATCTTTCTGCATAAATAAACCATCATCAGATTTTCAAGTCCTAAAAGCAGATAAAAGGAACCTAGTTAAACAAATGACACAAAAATATTATACTTGGTCATTTGTTTATTGAGGAAAATGATCCAGTATTACATATTTGTGAGCGGCAAAATTATGTCAACCTTTGCTTTCAGTATCTGGTGTGACCCCCTTGTGCAGCAATAACTGCAACTAAACGTTTCCGGTAACTGTTGATCAGTCTTGCACACTGGCTTGGAGGAATTTTAGCCCATTCCTCCATACAGAACAGCTTAAACTCTGTGATGTTGGTGAGTTTCCTCACACTAACTGCTCGCTTCAGGTCCTTCCACAACATTTTGATGGGATTAAGGTCAAGACTTTGACTTGGCCATTCCAAAACATTAACTTTATTCTTCTTTAACCATTCTTTGGTAGAATAGTTGTCTTGCTGCATGATCCACCTTCTCTTGAGATTCAGTTCATGGACAGATGTCCTGACGTTTTCTTTCAGAATTCTCTGATATAATTCAGAATTCATTGTTCCATCAATGATGGCAAACCGTCCTGGCCCAGATGCAGCAAAACAGGCCCAAACCATGATACTACCACCACCATGTTTCACAGATGGGATAAGGTTCTTATGGGTTCTTATGCAGGAATGCTGTGTTTTCCTTTCTCCAAATGTAACACTTTTCATTGAAACCAAAAAGTTCTATTTTGGTTTCATCTGTCCACAAAACATTCTTCCAATAGCCTTCTGGCTTGTCCACGTGATCTTTAGCAAACTGCAGACGAGCAGCAATGCTCTTTTTGGAGAGCAGTGGCTTTCTCCTTGCAACACTGCCATGCACACCATTGTTGTTCAGTGTTCTCCTGATGGAGGACTCATGAACATTAACATTCGCCAATGTGAGAGAGGCCTTCAGTTGCTTAGAAGTTACCCTGGAGTCCTTTGTGACCTCACCGACTATTATACTCCTTGCTCTTGGAGTGATCTTTGTTGGCCGACCACTTCCAGGGAAGGAAACAATGGTCTTGAATTTCCTCCATTAGTACACAATCTGTCGGACTGTGGACTGGTGGAGTTCAAACTCTTTAGAGATGGTTTTGCAACTTCTTCCAGCCTGATGAGCATCAACAACTCTTTTTCTGAGGTCCTCAGAAATCTCCTTTGTTCAGGCCATGATACACTTCCATAAACATGTGTTGTGAAGAGCAGACTTTGATAAATCCCTGTTCTTTAAATAAAACAGGGTGCCCACTCACACCTGATTGTCATCCCATTGATTGAAAACACCTGACTCTAATTTCACCTTCAAATTAATTGCTAATGCTACAGGTTCACATACTTTTGCCGCTCAGAAATATGTAACATTGGATCAGTTTCCTCAATAAACAAATGACCAAGTATAATATTTTTGTGTCATTTGTTTAACTATGTTCTCTTTATCTACTTTTAGGATTTGTGTGAAAATATGATGATGTTTTAGGTCTGATGTTTTAGAAATATAGAAAATTCTAAAGGGTTCACAAACTTTCAGGCACCACTGTAGCTCATATGATTAATCTATGCTTTTCATTAGGGTCTGTTCCTCCATCTCTCAAAATAGCTGCTGCATCTCCTATCCTAAAGAAACCTGGGTCGGACCCATCCTCATTGGCCAACTACAAACCAATCTCTAATCTCCCTTTCTTAGGTAAAGTCATGGAAAGAGTTGTAGCCTCTCAGCTGCATTACTTTCTATCCTTCAATAACCTATATGAGCCTTTTCAGTCTGGCTTCCACACCCTACACAGTACTGAGTCTGCCCTTGTAAGAGTTGTAAATGACTTGCTGCTTTAGATTCAACAGCAGCTTTCGATACTGTTAACCATCTCCTTATATCTAGACTTTCATCTGTTGGCAGTACTGGCCCTGCCCTTCAGTGGTTACAATCATACATTGCTGATAAGCATCAAAACATTTCTATGGGCTCCCACAAATCTGGTATTGCTCCTGTAGATCGAGGTGTACCCCAAGGATCGGTCCTTGGACCTCTCCTCTTTGTCATTTACACCTCTCCACTCTGTCAGACCGTCCGCAACCACTGTTTTAAATTTCATCGCTATGCTGATGACATTCATTTATATCAGCACTACTTCCCTCTCTGCCTCTAACCAGGCTTTCCGTTCTTGTGTCAGAGATTTGAAAATCTGGTTGCAAAACAATTACGTGAAAGTAAACGCTGATAAAGCTGAGGCTAAAACCTCACTTACCCGGATGTTGAAGTTTTCAGTCAACATTGATGGTGTCGATATTAAGCGACCCAATTTGTTAAGAACCTTGTCTGTCTTCTTGATTCTTAAGTCTCACATTAAGCTCATCACCAAAACTGCATTTTATCATCTGCGTAACATTGCATGCTTACACCCTATGCTGAGTGACACTGATGCTAAAATGTTGATTAATGCTTTCATCTTCTCTCGCTTGGATTGCTATAACTCACTTTTCCATGGCCTTCCAGCTAAACTAATCAATCGTCTTCAGTACATCCAAAACTCAGCAGCCAGGGTTCTTGCCTCCACCAGCTCATATTACTCCTGTTCTTCGACAGTTGCGTTGGCTTCCTATTAGTTCTTGAATTAAGTACAAAATCCTTCTTCTTCCTCTCCTTGGATCACCACCTTATCGTGGTGGAGGGGTTTGCGTGCTTGAATGATCTTAGGAGCTATGTTGTCTGGAGCAAAAGCTCCTGGTAGGGTCTCCCATGGCAAACTGGTCCTAGGTGACAGGTCAGACAAAGTGTGATCCATAATAACCCCTATGAAGAAACAAAAACGGGACTTGTGTACCCTGCCCGGAACAGGGTTACCGGGGCCCCACCCTGGAGCCAGGCCTGGGGGAGGGGCTCGCCAGCGAGCGTCTGGTGGCCGGGCATTTACTCATGGTGCCCGGCCGGGCCCAGCCCGAAGGAGTTACATGAGTCCCCCCTCCCATCGACCCACCACCAATGGGAGGGGCAGTAGTAGGGGTTCGGTACGTGGGCCTTGGCGTTCTGATCCTCGGTTGCTGAAACTGGCTTTTGGAACTTGGAACGTTACCTCACTGGCGGGGAAGGAGCCTGAGTTGGTGCGCGAGGTCGAGAGATACCGGCTAGATATAGTCGGGCTCACCTCAACACACAGCTTGGGCTCTGGGTCCAATCTCCTTGTTGGGGTTTTCTCCAGTGGACGAGAGGGTAGCTTCCCTACACCTTCGGGTTGGGGAACGGGTCCTGACTGTTGTCTGTGCTTATGCACCGAACAGCAGCTCAGAGTGCCCAGCCTTCTTAGAGTCCTTGGGAAGGGTGCTTGAAAATGCTCCTCCTGGAGACTCTATTGTCCTACTGGGGGACTTCAACGCTCACGTGTGCAATGACAGTGAGACCTGGAGGGGTGTGATTGGGAGGAATGGCCTCTCTGATCTGAACCCGAGTGGTGTTCAGTTTTTGGACTACTGCGCAAACCAGTTTGTCCATCACGAACACCATGTTTGAACACAAGGATGTCCATAAGTGCACATGGCACCAGGACACCCTAGGCGGCAGTTCAATGATTGACTTTGTAGTCGTGTCATCGGACTTGCGGCCATGTGTTTTGGACACTCGGGTAAAGAGAGGAGCTGAGCTGTCAACTGATCACCACCTGGTGGTGAGTTGGTTCAGGTGGTGGGGGAAGATGCCGGTCAGACCAGGCAAGCCCAAACGTATAGTGAGGGTTTGCTGGGAACGTCTAGCAGAAGAACCTGTCAGATTGATCTTCAACTCACACCTCCGTCAGAACTTTGACCAGATATCGGGGGAGGTGGGGGACATTGACTCAGAATGGGCCATGTTCCGTTCCTGTGGGACACCAGAGGCAGCTGGCAGGTATCGACAGGCCAAGCGATCTGCGGCTTCAGTCGTCGCCAAGGCAAAAACCTGTGTATGGGAGGAGTTTGGTGAGGCCTTGGAAAGTGACTTTAAGTCGGCTCCGAAAAGATTCTGGCAAACCGTCAGGCGACTCACAAGGGGAAAGCAGTGTGCCACTAGCACTGTATATAGTGGAGATGGTGTGCTGCTGACTTCGACTGAAGACGTCATTGGGCGGTGGAAGGAATACTTTGAGGGCCTTCTCAATCCCACCGACACGTTCTCCAGTGAGGAGGCTGAGTCTGGGGACATGGGAATAGGCTTGTCCATTACTGAGGCCGAAGTCGCTAAGGTAGTTAAGAAGCTCCTTGGTGGCAAGGCTCCAGGGGTGGATGAGATCCGCCCGATGAGTTCCTCAAGGCTCTGGATGTTGTGGGGCTGTCTTGGCTGACACACCTTTTCAACATTGCGTGGACATCGGGGGCGGTGCCACTGGATTAGCAGACTGGGGTGGTGGTGTCTCTTTTTAAAAAAGGGGACCGGAGGGTGTGTTCCAACTACAGGGGAATCACACTCCTCAGCCTCCCTGGCAAGGTCTATGCAGGGGTACTGGAGAAGAGAGTCCGGCTTATAGTCGAATCTCGGATCCAGGAGGAGCAGTGCGGGTTCCGTCCTGGTCGTGGAACACTGGACCAACTCTTCACCCTCTCCAGGATTCTGGAGGGTTCATGGGAGTTTGCCCAACCAGTCCACATGTGCTTTGTGGATCTGAAGAAGGCATTCGACTGTGTTCCCCGGGGTATTCTGTGGGAGGTGCTTCGGGAGTACGGGGTACATGGCTCTTTGCTATGAGCCATTCAGGCCCTGTACAAACAAAGCTAGAGTGCTGGAGATAATGGATGGATGGATGGATGGATCCTTCTTCTTACCTTCCAAGCTTTACATGTTCTGGCTCTGATAAACTGGCTCTGATGTCCCTCTCGTGCTCTCCAGTCTTCTAATTCAGGACTCCTCACAGTTCCCTCAACTAGACTTTCTACAATGGGTGGCAGATCTTTCGGTGCTGCTGCCCCCAAACTCTGGAATTCTCTACCTTCCACTCTTCATAATTGTTTTTCTTTGTCTTCCTTCAAATCCTTCCTTTTTTAGCCTTTTAGATTTTTTTTGACACTATGTAAAGCGACCTTGGGTTTGTGAAAGGCACTATATAGTTGAACTGAATGATTATTATTATTATTATTATTATTACCACCAAACATTGATGAAGTAAGAACCCATTTTTCTTTAAACTGATGGGCTGACACTTTATTTTTCTTATCTACAACTAGGCTGGTCAGCCACCTAACAGGCAAAAAGATGGCAAACATGCTAAGCAATTCCAACATTATTATAACAGGCTTGAATTAAAGTACTTAAAATACTTATGAAAGAATGTCATTTGAATGGCTTACATGCTTCACATATTAACGTTTCAGTCAGATATAGCATCAAACCCAGGCTGAGCCACTTTTGCATCCAAAAAGCTATATTATGAACGGTTGGGATGCAAGATTTAGTATTTAAATTCCTACCGAGTGCACTATGTAGGGAATAGGGAGCCATTGGAGAATCAGCACCAGTGTGGGAAGAGGGGCGCCATTAGTTTGGCAGATGAAAACTCACAGTGGGTATCTGGTGACAAACAAAGTATTACAAAAAATGCTTTTGCATTTAACGTTGCTATGTTATGTTCACTGTTACACTACAAAAAGTTAAAAAGTTCATGAAATGAACACAGTATACAGTAATTTTATTTAAAAATTAATTAAAAAGAAAAAAATCCACATAATTCAGTCATTAGGATGTAAACAAAGTCATTCTGGGAGATTTGGTGTAAAACGCATTCTAGAGAGTTACAATTATTCATGATGATTGAGATAGGAACTAGACATCTAAAGCCTTCAGTATCTCTAAAAGCTGCCTCACAGCTTTGTTACATAAAATGGTTACAAATACATTTCCTGATGGCAGAGACATTGTTTTATGATTGATTTGAGATAAAGTTTTGGCCTGAAATGTATTCTTAAAATCCTTTCAAGGTTAAGAGGTAATTGAAGGGCGTTATAAGACAAAGTATAAGAAAAAGTCCTTGGATTTACCTCTATTTTATCACCTTTATATATAAAACTAAGTTCACTGGTGGTTTTGTAAGTAAAATGGCTATATTTGCCTTGTGACCTCGGTTCCTATAACAACCACTGTAGAGAAATCTCAGTTGGTAAGAACAATTTCACAACAAACCACTCTGAATGACTTTGTTTACATCCCAATGACCGAAATAATTATACAGAAATAGTGGAATTCCATTTTAATTTGATAAGCAAACTGAAAGGCAGAATTAACCATTTTTCTTTTGTGTAAAAGGGGTTCTACTCTCTTTGAAAACACCAGGCTCTTTTCTGAAACATAGTTCTCCAAATGTACTTGCAATGCCCTGCAATTCACTGTGAATGATTCATTCATATATATATGATATAACTGCACAACTCTGTAGCAACTTAAGACACTATTTAAAAATCATAATAAGTCTTCGTATGTGAAACATGCTCCCTCTTTTCCAGCGTGGGGGAATTGATTCAGTGGTGCAACGTCTACTGTTGCCTAGAAATTGCAGCTATCTTTCACACGTCCTTTCGCTACTGAAAGCCCAGTCTGGATCCCTCTGCTCTCACATTTTCATTGCTTTCTCATGTCTCTGTCTGTCCATCTGTCTGCCTCTCTCCGTCTTTCTCTTAGTCTCTCTCACTGTCTCTCTCTCACACTTTCATGTGAGCATATGGTCTCTGCATAGAGCAATGCTAGCCCAGCGCTCCAAGAAGTAATGTAATAGATGCTAGTGATCAAAGGGAGGAGGGGGAGGGAGAAGGGCTTTGGGAGAAGTCCCCTGGGACCTTCTCCGTTGGGAGGAAGGAGGTGTGTGTGCATGTGGGGGGGTGGGGGGCGAAATGCTGAATCACAGACGCACAGCAGCGGAGGCGGCAGAGCCGCTCATTGAGATTCTGTGAACCACACGCACATACTTACAAGGAAAAGACACGGCTGTACAAATACACGCGCGCTCCCATGCGACATCTATTGTCAAACCAGGCATAAAGTAGGACATCTTTGTAATATGGACCCACATTGGCCAGCAACTGATTTATTTCTCTCCTACACACACACACGCACGTACACGCTCACACACACACCATCACAGACATGGATGTGCAAGCAAAGCAGCAGTGCTAAAGCAAATCAGTAGATAAACGTAGCCTGATGATGGTAAGAGAATCATCGTATACGGATAACCAGGAATTTTATAATTATGGTGGGCGAGGTGGTAGAGGTTACAGTCCCCTAAGAGGAATTAAGTGTGTGTAAGACACAAACTCAAATATTCTGTAATTGTTCTGGGGAGCAGAACAGTCTGTAATTGTAAACCTACAAAGTGCACCTGTATGGTAAGTGGAACTGATAAAATGGACAATGAGTTTTTAATGTCATGACTGACTGGTGTACAACCAAGTACATGTCAGTGTTCCTGATTTTGTTGCTTTTATGTGGGAAATTACTATTTAATAATAAACATAGACATACATTATGGACAAAGCATTGGGACACCTATACATTACACATACAAGAGCTTTTATGACATTATATTCTAAATCCATAGGCATTAACATGGAGTTGGTCCCCCCTTTAACAGTTTCCACTCTTCTGGGAAGCTTTCTACAAGATTTTCAAATGTGTCTGTGAGATGTTTTGTCCATTCACCCAGAAGTGGCCTGGGTGAAGCCCTGAAACACAACCCTATAGCATTATCCCTCCCACACCAAACTTTATAGATGGCACAACACAGTCGAGCAGGTAATGTTCACCAGACTCTAAATTCATAGGCATTAATATGGAGTTGTTCCCCCCTTTGCAGCTGTAACAGTTTCCACTCTGCTGGGAAGCTTTCTACAAGATTTTCAATTGTGTCTGTGAGACTGTTGCCCATTCACCCAGAAGTGGCCTAGAGGGACCCCTGAAAAACAACAACATAGCTTTATCCCTCCTCTACCAAATTTTATAGGTGGCACAACACAGTTGGGCAGGTAACGTTCTCCAGACTCCTCCATCAGACTGCCAGATAGGGACGCATGATTCATCACTCCACAGAATACACCAATCCAGTGACAGTGTTTTACATTACTTCATCTGATGCTTGGCATTGTGCTTGGTGATGTAAGGAATGGAAACCATTTCCAGCCATGGAAACTCATGCCATGAAGCTCCTGGCACAGTTTTTGTGCTAAAGGAGGTTGGAACTCTGCAGTTACTGAGTCAGCAGCGTTTTGGCCACTTTTATCCATTATTGTGCCTCAGCACTTGGCGACTTGCTCTGTAACTTTACATGGTCAAACACTTTGTGGTTGAGTTACTGAGGTTTCTGAAACTCACAGTTGATTGTGAAATTTCACAAACTTGTTGCAATGATGTCATCCTACTTCAGTCCCACACTTGAATTCAGTGAGCTCTTTAGAATGATCTTTCACAAATGTTTGTTAAGGCAAACTGTATTGCTAGGTCTTTGATTTTATAAAATAGCGGCAATGGTACACCTGAAGATATGTGTCGCAATACTTTTGTCCACATAGTGTATTGTATAGTGTATTTGTATACTGATTGGTTTATATTCAGCCGACTTTAGGTGGTGATTTTGAATAAGTTTTAGAGAACAAGGAAAAGAAAATTCTCATTCATTATCAAATGTTAAAATGCAAAGTTTGTGACTCATCTCTAGTGGTCATGATATCTGCTTGCAGCACTGTGTGTGTTCAACCAGTACAGAAAACGGCTGCGTTTACAGAACAATTAGATATATCATCAATAGTACATGTGGTATTAATGTAAGATCACATCAACACACAAGCTCAGGAATATTAACTGTGGGAATACCAGTGTCTTTCTATGGTTTGCATTAAATAAATCAATAAAAGAACACATTTTCACTGGGGGCTTTACTGCGGTAACTTGGTTAAACCACTACACACAAGCACACACATGCAGACACTGCTAAACATTAGTCAGTGAATGCAATACAGCTTGGAATAACTGGGAGGGTACAGAAATGCTAGCATCGCAACAATGCATTGACACTGCATCACACCATAATCAACACATAATAAATAATAATCCACAGCACCACAGGTTTGTGTGTGTGTGTGTGTGTGTGTGTGTGTGTGTGTGTGTGTGTGTGTATGCATGTGTGTATATGTGTGTATATATATGTATGTGTGTGCTTGTGTTCCGGTTCTGGTGATGAGCAACATTAAAGCACAGAATGTTGCTGCATCTCTGATTTATCTCTACATCCAATTAAAACTGAAAAGGAACACGAACACACATACGCACGCACACACACACACACACACACACACACACACACACACACACACACACACACACACACACACACACAGTTCCACCACATCCCAAGACTCCCAAGACTTCCAAGACTTTAAACCTACGCCACACACATATGCACACACATACGTGTGCAGACACACACACACACACACACACACACACAAACACATAATCACAGTCAACAGAGCACATTTACATGTTTAAAGAACATTCCATACATGCTAGTCCACCAGTCTTCATAAAGTGTTGATGAATGTTGCATTTTTGTTATATGTGTAATAATATTACTAATGGAATACAATTTACAAGTCAACTGTTGTTTCATCTCAGACCAGAAAGATGGAGATGCTGTTGCAGCACTGATGCTGCTCAGTGGATAATAAGCACCTTGGGACAGATTTCTTTCTAACAAATAAACACACACACACACACACACGTATTAGAGTCATCATAATAACTATTAAATGAAATTACTCAATTTGAAACACATTCAAATGTACTGTTTCAATGAATCATCAGGATTAGTTGGCAGTAGGGCTGCACGATAAATCAAAATGATTTTTTATGAACCACGATACAAATTTCTGCAAAAACACATTGTTCTTACACAGAGCTGTGATGGCAGATCAAATTATTTTATAGATAACAACAGAGAATCATCATTACCCGCATAATCTGTCAGAAGTCTCATGAGTGCTTTGCTGATCTGGAATCAAACTCTCCCACACAGGGACAAGTAACTTAACAATTCCAAAATAGTCTGCTTTTGCATGACATCCTGTCAGAGTCAAACATTTTAAACAATAATTAACTGCTTCTCATGTCATCATCACAGTTTCCAACAGCTTTATTGAGCATTTTTTTATGTCCATATGGTACAGTCCTAGTTGGCACTTTGTAAGGTGATGATGTATAAATTAAGCTCTCCTACTTCTCTGACTTACAGGACCAAACAATACTTCATTTATTTATGTTGCAGTCAAACGAGCATTAAGCACAAGTTATTAATTTTTCAGCAAAAAGCAGAAAATTAAACAGAAGCCTCAGCAACTAAATGTGAAAATTTTCAGTACTTGTGTACTTGTGTGTCTTAGTTTGGTCTTTATTGCAGCTTCCACTTGAAAAGAGACGTGCGTATACAGATATAGCCCCTCACCAGTACTGATGAGAAGATCTTGAGTACAGGTTGATGTGATCCTATATTTATTTTCCTTAAAATCTACTAAATTACGAATTAAATATTTTATACCACAAACAACTCAACTCAAACTGTACTGTCATGTGGTGTTACTGATGCTATAACTTGTTTACTTTCCTCTTCTGTGTTACTCCAGGTTAGAATTTTCTGCTGATACCCTGTATAGATTGGTGTAAAGACTCTATATAGATCGGTGCCATTTCAAATACGACATTTTTTAATACATGTATTTTAAAAGTTTTATAGTTAATATTTTTCCAATAAAGCATTTTGGCATCTTTGAAAAGCTACAGATTAATTTTAATTGTTTTTAAACATCTGACTATCAGATTTTTTTACCATTTAATTAATCATCTAAATAATCAGTAGGTTCTTCAATTAAAACCAATATAACCAGTAGTGACAGCGCTACACGTATTTAATGGTGTGTCAATTATGCCAAGATTACTACACATACATACAACTCACTGAAAGTTTACCTTCACATATCTGAATGTATCTGGCTGCTGTTGGATCTCTGTTGGTGTGTGCCAAGAAAGCTCATGACTGACGGGGAATTTGACAGCAAATTAGCAAGAGAAAATAGAATGAGGTATTTAATGGAAATTTGCTCTGCTGAGCTGATGCCATTGGGATGAGTCGGGGCCATCGCTATTTACTTGGTTGCTCCCAAGACGTTAAATCTACGCCACACACATATGCACACACATACGTGTGCAGACACAAGCACACACACACAGCTGAGGGGGTCAAATATATCAAAGCTCCTAGATAGCAACACATAAACAGACATCGTTACAATCCAGCTGCACCCCTCCATACACACACACACACACACACACACAGCTGCTGAGTCCCCACACCAATCTCCCTCTCTCTAGCTTCTGGTCTGCTGTTGCCACGGCAGCAGTCACAGAGACAGAGAGGGAGAAAGAAAAGGTACAAAGCAATAAAAGCGAGAAAACAAAATGCAGCCAAGAGATGAAACAGATGAGTGTGAAAAAGGGCAGGAGGTGTCAAGCCATAAAAATGGTACATCATTTACAGCCCCACCCACAGGCCAGCAATTAAACTAGAACTGCTTAAATAACTCTGATAAACTCCAAACTATGTACAACTGAAATATTTACAGAATTAGTTACTGTTGCTCTGGATAAAAAAGGGAATATATGACACACTAGTGCACTGACACAAATACACAGTACTGTGCAAAAGTCTTAACAAGTCTAAACAAACTGAAAATTCTATAATATTATTATATAATGAAATAATAATTAAAAAACCAAAAACAATCATTGTAGTAGTTGACATCTTATGAGCTGATTAGAAACACATTAGGTTCCAGATTGCTCCTCAATGCCACCAGCCATCACATGGATTTGCTAAATGTCATGATAACTACTCTTAATACTGGGCTTCCTCAAAAAAAGGCTTGGAAATGGTAAAACAGACACACTAATATGTAAAATCACTACTTACTGCAGTACTGCACTATATATACACAATACTTACTATATAATGCACATTTGGGGTAACAATGCACACACACACACACACACACACACACACACATTTATATATATATGTATATAGGTTCAATACAGTTTCAATTCTGTCAATATCCATTCTATTTTTGATCTTTTATGTGTTAAAAGTGCCTTTACTCTGCTGAGCAATATAAATCACACAGTTTGGTTTGGCTCAGATAAATAAAAGTTCTCCAATAGATGTTTGACACTGTCTGCTGTGCCCTTTAATACAATGAATTAAAAAAATCACAAAAAGACCCATTTATTTGACTGTGAACGCATGCGCAAAGTCCCTCTCCCTCCCATCCACTTTAAGTCTTGGATACATGTCTTTTCACCATTTTTTCCATTATCATTTCACTTTTTTTACTTGCAGTATTTACCTGTCCAGGGTGTATCCAGCCTTCCACACAATGACTGCTGGGATATGCTCCAGAACCCCCCCCCCCAACCCCTCCCCTGCCGCTACCCAAAAGGATAAGTAGCTTAGCGTTTGTGTGTGTGTACTTGCTGTATTTTCTTCTTCTTTCTCAGTTTTTATTGGCTGTTGGAGTAATCCATTCAGAGTCGCTGACTAGTATACACAAGAAGATAACACTCAGATTACGCTCAGCCGTAAAAAATCTGTAAACAACTCTTGCTTAATTTCATTGCCAAATTGTAAGATCATATTCAAGACCTGGGAGTGTTTTTGTTTCATTTAAAACTGGAAATAAACAACTAAAACCTCTAGAATTTTGAAAGTTTTAAAATGGAGAAAAGTTCAAGATTCTTTCCTCTTTCTAGGTCACAAAATTGAAGCAAATTTGTGACACTGACTATGTTAACACATTTACATAAAAAGTCAGACTATTTTTTATTCTTCCTCCCATTGAAGCTTGTGTTCAAACAAATCTCATGTGGATTTGATCTACTCAGAGGCTCCAAAGATTCTACTTTTAACTTATACTACAATACTGATAATAAAACTTCAGGTGGTCTTGGAGCCTGTTTACACCTTGCCTTAAGGTATTTTTGGTGATCAGATCACCTGCTTATAAAGAGCAGCTGACATTTTCAAAATGTAAAAAAAGACAACAATGGATTTACAACATTTTGTTCTGTGTGTGTATATATAGATTGACACAGCAATAAAGAGAAGGAGAGAGAATGATTTGAGGTGACAGAGCGAGTGAATTTTCAATCAAATGATAGAGAATCAGTGAGCAAAAGACTGCAGGAAAAGAAACGTGAGCGGAACTGCGGTGACAATGTGTATACACTGTGAGGTGCACACACTGTAATGTGTTTTCACAAGCGAGTGAACAGAGCACACAGTGGCTTGGCAGACCTGGCTGTCATCATGTTTCCAAATAGTTTCTATTGCAGTCATTGATTGGCAGCCAGGTATGAAAGTGTGGCGACATTCTTGTCAAAGAGATCGATTTGAGTTACACTGTAAGCTTGTATCCTTTGTTGTTCAGGGCCAGCTTCTCTTAATACCTCAATATTGACGCAAGAAAAAACGGTCTGACAAAGCAGCTATTAGCTCAGAGCACACACTCCAAGGCAACATTTCCTTTGCTTTTAACTTCTGGTTAACATGCATCTCTTCAGAGCTGGGGATGTTTTCACTAATTATATGTTTGTTTTGATCCAGCCTGGAGCTTACGTTCATCCAGGAAGATCTCCAAGCGGAATGTGCCATTCTTACAAGTCGAAAGCTATTTGCTCATTAGCACAAATTAAGTCTGACATGTGCTCTCTGCCACCACTCTTGAGCAAGCCTCTGGGGGGTGAGGGTGGGGACAGGAGTGGGGGGTTCAAAGTGCGCTCTAAAACAGCACAACATCGTCAAAGAAGTCTGTAAAATCTAGTAAAGAACAGCTACTCAAGTTAGATTGACTTGACGGCAGACAGAAGATATGAAGGCTACCTTCAAGGGGCCTTCAAAAGGCACGCATAAGCATTGCATAATGCATTTTTATAAAGCCATATCTGAGCATCCATTAGCAGCTTATGTCAGTATTCTCAGGACGACAAACTTTACGAAGAAATCTGAAAAACAGAAGTGTTTCAAATGGAAATTGCACTGATACTTTAGCATAAAAATCATTCATAGATGTGCTATGTGTAGTTCTTAAATAACTCTCCATTATTACTCAGGAATCATGCTTCATAACAGTGTTATAAATGGAACAAATGCTCATCAATTCAGAATTACGACATCACATTCCTTCATAAAGCAGATGAGCATATTTCGTAGGTAAGCACTGCTCCTAGTGACACTATGGAGAGGGACTAATTTCAAGTTGCATACTGATGTTGAATAAAAAAAGGTCATTCTGCCAAGGAAACATTGCCATGACAATAGCATCACTAGCAAAACAGGTATTTTCCGGATAGTTCCAGTGACAGCTGTGTGCTGTGTGACACTACAGTGTATCCAGTGGCATTAATACTTCATGAATGTGGCAAAAGTGAAGAAAAAAAACAAAACAAAAAAAAAAACAAAGAAAGAGAACATAATAAAACAAGCCAAAATCATGTATAAATGACAAAACAAGAGCATGAATATACAGTACTCTGCAAAAGTTTTAGGCATCTAAGCCAATTTTTAAACAATTTACCTCAGCAGTGAGTTTATCACCGTATACATTAGAGTAAAGTCATATTCATAATTCAAATACACATAAAAACAATAAGGTAACAAGAATTTCTTGGGTCCATATTTTTCCTTGACACCTTCACAGCCGCCACAGAGACTTGTTATTATCATCAATTACATCATGAGCTCAATTTACTGAAGCACTGATTAGTCAGACCAGGAGTTGCTTTTTAACTACATGTAATACTGTAATACTGGGCTTCCTCAATGAGAGGTTTGGAAATGGTTAAACACACTAACATCCAGAACATCACAATTTATATATAAACACTCACCGGCCACTTTATTAGGTTCGCCTTGTTAGTAAAAGGTTGGACCCCCTTTTGCCTTCAGAACTGCCTTAATTCTTCATAGCACACTTTCAACAAGGTGCTGGAAACGTTCCTCAGAGATTTTGGTTGGTTATTTGAGTTCCTGTTGCCTTTCTATCATCTGGAACCAGTCTGCCCATTCTCCTCTGACCTCTTACATCATCAAGGCATTTTCGTCCACACAACTGCCGCTCACTGGATATTTCCTCTTTTTTGGACCGTTCTCTGTAAACCCTGGAGATGGTTGTGCGTGAAAATCCCAGTAGATCAGCAGTTTCTGAAATACTCAGACCAGCCCTTCTGGCACCAACAACCACGCCACGTTCAAAGTCTCTTAAATCCCCTTTCTTCCCCATTCTGATGCTCGGTCTGCACTTCAGTGAGTTGTCTTGACCACCTCTACATGCCTAAATGCACTGAGTTGCGGCCATGTGATTGGCTGATCAGCTATCTGTGTTAACAAGCAACTGAACAGTACCTAATAAAGTGGCCGGTGAGTGTATATCATTATTATTTAATATTCTATAAATTTTGTTTATTCAAATATATACAGCAAATAAACACATAATACACAGGTTTTGTTTACATGTGTTTCCATTTGTTCATTGTCATGATAAGTAAATTCTGATGTAAATACAGTAATTTCACAAAGTGATTATTCAATTATAATATTATTGGCTAATAATTATTATTCAATCTGTTATGTGTGATGAAGTCTTTATGTAGGTAGCTTTGAAATAAAGAGCATCAGAATCTGAACTCCATAAACACCATACATTTGGCTGCATAAACTCTAGGCACTGAAGGCCACTGACATAAAAGGACTACTTGCTTGCTTCCATATGTTTTTACATATTTTTCCTCATCAACTTCCTATCTTTAGAAGGAAAGCATTTCTGTTACAAAACAAAGTCAGGTAGGCTCCCAACAAATGTACTTTTTATATATTTAACATATAACCAACAACCAGTGTAACATTTTACTATAAAGCATGCATTCACTCTTCATTAGCAACATGTTTATCCCAATGAAGTCAAGATAAATAAAATAAATAAATAAACAAAATCTGACAGCTGAAGCATACACGAAGACAGAAAAAACAGCAAGCCCAAAACGTGAAGCATTCTAGCTAAAGCATGTTATTTATTTTTTATCATATTACCTCTGACGACAGCTTGCAGGTCGCTGCTGATAAGGACATTGTCATTGTAATTTTTTTTTTAATCCTTAAGTTTTACATTTGGCTTTTGAAATGTGCACCACAATACATCTTTTGAATTGCTGGAGCTTCAAATTTGAAGCAAATTCAAAGTCTCTGCAAATAGTCTAACTCTTTCTAATCAAAGACTGGAAGAGAAAATGAAACGGTCATTGAGGAAAGACGTGGAGAGTATCAGGATTTTGATCAACCGTAACACACTGACAAACTGTTCATTTTCACTCCTAGTAAAGTTCCCATCACAAACGGTACAAGCTGGTCAAAATAACTGTTCATAATTGGGCCCCTGGGATCGTGCCCATAAAGCCCACTGGATGATTTGGACCTGCCAATAAGCAATGTCCATTCTTCAAATGCTAAATGCAAGGCAAAGCTTTACAATAGCAACTGTGGCACAAGGTCTACACTGGTCCTACTCTCAGACACAGTCTTCTCTTTTTTGCTTTTTTTTGTGGACTAATTGCCAGTGTCATTTACAATTGCACTGGCTACATTCCAGGAAAATCAATGGATGCCTCATAATGCATTACTACATAAAGCTTCATGTGACTTAGTTTATGTGATTTACTGACTGGCCACCTGCAATCCTACAACTTTGGTTTGAATTAGTTCTGGGTGATATACCATCTATTCTGTTGTGCTGACATTGGTGTCACAAAACAATACTTCAAGTTTTAGAACTATTAACAGATAATGGACATCATCACGCTGATCACATCCCATTCCATATCATAGCAGTGTCCCAGCTTGCCAAGCAGTTTTCAGTTGTTTTGTTTTTAATTCCATTTCCTGCTCTCGACTCATGGGCTGTAACCAACAGATGCATAGTCTCTCTTTAGTGGTTCTCTATATAGGAATAAACTATTTTGAACAAATAAATAATTCAGACCATATCATACCTGTGTCAGTATTCACCAGTCACCTTACCACACCAGTGAGATTAGGCTTGGTTTCTGTTTTACAGTTACAGACATGTGAAAAATGTTTTGGAAAGTGCAGAGGAAAAACGCAAGGAAGAAGCATAAAACATGACTAAACCACACATTTAATTCTTTGTCCATAACAGCAGTAATCTATGGTCAGAGATTTTGCTGTATGACAAGCAACAGGCAGCAAACACTTTAGGATCTTGGTTTTCATTTGCACAGTGCTGCTGTTCTTTCTTTTGACAGTGCTTCACAAGACAGTCGAGAAAGTTTCACTTTCAGTGGCTCAGCAGCCATCGTTAAGTTAGCAATCATTCCTTTCTTTGTTGCTTAGTAACAAGATATTCATACTGCACAGTGGTATACATTCTGCTAATATAGTGATAGAGTGGTACAGTGGTCACTAAAAATAGAGACTGTAGTGCCCTCAAAAATCACTCTGGAATTCCATTTTACAAATGGATACTATGAGAAAAATGGTCAGTGTATGTGTTAGTGCCCTAAAACACACATACAGATCCACTTCAGTCAAAGACGTAGTATCCAGGACCTGACCATTAACTGTAATGTACAGTATGATTTGGAATTTAGAAAAAAATGTAAACACAGAAAAGTTATGATATGTAAAATAAAGAGAACAGATATATTGTCGCTGCCCAAAGAAAACACAGAGATACTGTGCAAAGTATAATATATAACTTTATATGAACCGTTTAATGTACGTCTATGTGAAGAAATTTTATTCCAAGTGATGGTAGAGCATTTCTATTTGTCAATTCATGATGAAATTTCACAAATTTTAAAGGACAGCTAGTGTTTTGAAATGATGTAGAAAAATAAAAATGAACAAAAATGGAGCTACATGGTTTTCTTTGGACGGCAATGATATTCAAGATTCTGCACTTCTTCTAGGTCATTACTCAAATATAAGCAAATGTGTGACACTGACCATATTAGTGCTTTTTGTAAAATAGGTTTTTATGATTGAAACAAAGATAACTACCATTAAATACCATGGCACCATGATATATTTGTAAAATACAGTGATATTTATTTCTATCAGTACCACTCAGGGTAAGCTTAAATGAAGCCTGCTGATGTTTTTCGAAAGCATGTTGAAAGAGTCCATGAGTAATGATAGACGGTACAAGCTTTCACTTTGGCCAGGACTTAATCATCTGTTTTGTTGCCCTGCCTTTCTTTGCCTTCTTCCATCCTCACTCACTCTGTTAATAATTAAGACAACAGATTTAGCACATCAGTCATTCACAATAGATATCTCCACGACAACAAGCTGCACGTCAAATCCCAGTTGAGAGCTGGCACATGTTTGGAACACACGCAAGTACACAACTCTAAGCAAGTATGTGCACCTCTCAAGCTCCACATGTTCTTTGATGCTTATCTGCCAAAAAAAAGTACCTTATGATGTCCCCTCCCCAACACATCACACCTGTCAGTCCAAGTGATTGACAGCTAACTGTGACAAGCTGGGCTCACATATGGGTGCTCTCATTGGTCAAAGATCAGGCTGAGGTACCACCTCTCACTCTGCGATGCAGTTTGATGTTAAAAAAAGAAAAAGAAAAAAAAATCTTGTGCTGCACTCCACTCTCCATGTTAACTGGTGATCAAAGGGAATGAGGCAACACACACACACACATATGACGACATGCAGCAACACACCGTTACAGGCAGCAATCACATCGATTTTTCCTTAAGCCAAGTGAAAAGGAGGCGAGAAAGCACATTAAGGGGCAAAAAGAGGCCGATGGAAATTCAGACAATACTGTACAGAGAATGCCCACCATGATAGGATGACTCATCTGGCCGAACAGGAGGCGTCTTGCTCACTTTCGCACATCTTTTATCTGAGTATTTGGAGCCGTACTGTCATCTCTGCATCCAAACTCGAATTTGGAGTTTCAAACTCGAAGTGGACTTGAGTCAGTGTTTACTTCATAAAAGTGAATTTCAACCTGTGAACACTGTCCTTGTCAGATCACAAACAGTGCTCTATAGGCACTCTTAGCTGTAGTGCCTCACAAAGAGGGAAGAATGAAAGCTGAGGTTATAGATTCTGACTATATGCCAGGGAATTCTGTAGCTCCACTCTTGGTATACTACCCAACTTAGGGCCTTTGTACAGCACTTAAACCATGAAAGCCCTTCTTGCCTTGCTGCAGAGGCTCCTTTTTTACATACATATCGCAGCTGCCTGAACAAAACCTTGTATGTCCATTTTTAGCTTTTTTTCAGTTTTTGACATCATTTGAAAATGTCTGTTGCCCTTCACATTGACTGTAAATTTCATGATGAATGGACCAAAAGAAACGTCCCAAAATGACTTGGAAAAAAGTCTGGCCTGTACTGAAATATAGTACAGTTTGAAGCCTTGTTCACACTTGGTATTAACAGGTGATCATAAGTGGACAGTACTAATTACAAATCTCTTTTACGAAAAAAGTTGGGATATTAAATGTAATTAAATATAAAATGCAATAAAAAACATGAATCTGTTGTTTGTTAACTCTCTTGAACCTTTAACTGAGAAAAGCACAGAGAAAAGATTTCCAATGTTCTTAATGACCAACTTCACTGTATTTTGTAAATATAAACTAATTTAGAATTTGATACCTGCAGCACAAAGTTAGGACAGAAGCACGTTTACCACTGTGTTTCATCATGTTTCCTTTTAATCATTTGGGAACTGAGGTTACTAATTGCTGCTGTTTCGCCAGTAGACTTTTTACCCATTCTTGCTTGATGCAAGGCTTCAGCTGCTCAATAGTTTGTGGTCATTGTTGTCTGATTATCCTTTTCATGATGCGCCATACATTTTCAATAGGAGACAGATCTGGACTACAGGCAGGGATGACAAGCACACACTCTATGGAGCCATGCTGTTGCAACACATGCAGAATGAGGCCTTTCATTATCTTGTTGAAATATCCGTAGACTTCCCAGGAAAAGAGGTCATCTTTACAGCAGGAAATGTCTCTCTAAAATCTCAATATATGCCTCTGCCTCAACGGTACCTTCACACATATGCAAGTCAGCCATGTTGTGGGCAGTGATGCACCCACAGGACAGATGTTGGCTTTTGCATCTTTCACTGATAAAAGTCTGAATGGTGCTTTTTTGTCTTTGGCATCAGAGATGAACTCAGGCCCACACTGCAGCATTTCTGCATAATTGATGTATGGCTGTCTCCTTTCAAGTGACATTTCTTGACACAGTGTTAAGTAACAATAGTTTTCTGAAGTACTCCTGAGCCCATGTGGCTTAATTTAACACAGTAGCATGTAGCATAAAAAGTTTTAGAAAAAAGAGAATTAACAAAATCACATTCTTTTTAATTCTGTTTTACAAAATGGGATTTGACGTAATGAATGGAATCCAGTGCATCTCAGAGATGTATTATAAACTACTCACTCAAGCCGTCACTGGAGGTAGTCAGGAATGTAAATGACCCCATTACATTTGTATTGTGAACACTAAAATGTTCTGGTGAATCCCTAAACAACAACAAAGGACCACCTTATCTGATTATGAGTATATAGGTGACAATTAGCCATTTTCATGCATCTTAAAAGCATCTACAGTAACCACATGTGATAAAATGTTCATGCCTGGAGAAAGGAACACTTACTATGTCAGTCTATCACTGCAGCAATGTGCCAAATTTGAGTACAAGCTATTTCAAACCTTTAGATCACATGGACTGCCAATGCAACTTACAAATACATGTGAGAGAAGGGAAGAAAGAATCTACACAAAGCAGCTGCTTTCCTGTGTACTGTGATGGTGCAGTTGATTAGAAAGTTCTTTGTTGTTGTCGGGAACGAATCGGAACACTTTAGTATTCACACTACAGATGTTACGTCTTAAAAGGCATCTCTGATCACCTCTGAAGACGTTTAAGTGATCAGAGCACAAATCACTCAGTGGACCACACTCACACTTGTACTTAGCTCTGTCCACTTATGACTGGACACATGTTAATGCCAGGTGTGAACAAGGCCTCAGTGCTTCCTTCGTACAATTGTTATTAATGGGCAGCATTGGTTGTTGACAAAGGTTGCTTCAAGGAAACTTTACATGGCTTAAATTGCAAATTGAATTATGTGCTGTTTTGAATATATGTCTAGACTGCACAATACAGGAGTAATATTGTATTTCTCTGTTGTATCTAGAAACCACTAGCATGCTCACCACTGAATTGTGGTACAGCCGGTATAAAAGATTTTATGAACTGACACTGAGCGCAAAAGTAGTGCAGTTATTGCTTATGATCAGTTAGACAACCAGTCAACAGCACAAAAGTAAACAAACGAAATTTTTCAGTGTCATTACTGACAACAAATAGCATTGTGGTTGCAATGGGCCTTTCTGTTTGCTGAGGAAAAGAAGAATGGTTGTTGAAATTAGTGTAGAGGTAATGAAATTGCTAGTAGCGACAAACATTATGATATTCTGGCACTCTTCATTTTAAGTATATATTATTGCTAAATAATATAACTATATATAACTAAATATATACTACTAAATATATACTACACTATTTATAATTTAATAATAAGAATGGATATATGTTGTTTGTATCTATTTGACTTTAGGTAGTTATTAAATATAAAGAAGAAGGGACAGAGAATAACTTCCCCATCATGCTTCCAAAAGCTACAATGCAAAGTTGGACTAAGATTATAACACATTACTTATTGAAATATTTTAAAATACACTATAACATATTATATTATCTATTATTATAAAGTGTATTATGAATAAATAAATTCTTTTTTTTACTTTTTACATTTTCCTGAATGCAGCTACAGGCTTCTTCTTAAAACCATCTTAAAACCAAAACTATAGCAACAATATGCATTTTGCAAAGCGCTGTAAAAATGGCTGCATCTCAGGACCCGCGGGTGATCTGTATCAGCTATTAAGATTGATTTGACGGGTGTGTTTCACAGTCAGCCTGTACTGCTCTGAGACATCCTTGCAGATTTGCCAGAATTCAGATTAGCATTATGGTTTGCTATTTGCTATTTGTTATACACAGTTAACTGCAAGTCATCACACTGTCTTTAGCCGAATCCAAGAAAAAAATAAAGACTGTATCGTCAATCAGTAGCTTTAAACCCTTCTGCTTAAAAGCCCTGATTAAATGCAAACCCGAAGCAGAGCTTTAGATTAGCATTAAGGTGAGAGCTTGTGAGGTGGGGTGGGGAGTGACAGAGACTGACAGTGTAGTGCTTGAAGTGTTCAAGTCAGGCTGACTGCTGATAGTCTCATTCAAACCTCGAGCAAAGCTTTGGCATAAACGAATAGTGTCAGGCTAGCCTCAGAGGACAAAATCTTGTCACCATTCAACAAATAATGCAAGCTCCAGTGCACCTTTTACATAATCAGATTAGAGTTTTTGGTGCATATGCACAACAGTTGTGACAAAAAACATGTTTGTTTACATGTTTCATACAGGGCACACAGGGAAAACAATTCCTGTGTAGTCACTTGATGTGTTATTTTTCATTGTTATTTTTCACTGTTTTGAGGATTCCGACAACAGTGTGCTCGAAGCAGGCCTCTGACATGACCCTTATCTGGAAAGATAAGGTTCAGACTGAACCTAGTGAAGTTCATGCTGAAAGAGCAGTCAGGAGCAGAAAGGCTACATCTCTTTTTAGCATTTGGAGTAGTACTCTGAGTAAGTAAATATTACTACAAAATTAAGGCTCACTGGGCTTTACAACTAATTGTGTCCAGCTATTGTGAGAAGCACAGCTGTTAAAATTAGCATCCATGCGGATTTCTCTGTCTGACCTGCAGGCCAGCCTTGCCCTTTCTTACAGGCCAGCCTTGCCCTTTTTAGAGACCCTTTGTCCATCAAGTTATCAGCCCACCCACATAAGGTGGCCCATTTGTGCATATACAAAGCCTAGCTGTGGGATTACTAGAAATCAGAATGAAGGTTCTTCACTGAAAGTTCTTGTCTTGTTCTTGGATTATCCTCAGCAGAGGCTGGGAAGCCATTCTAAGAGACACCTAGATCCCTCGAAAGCAGGGCAAGCTCTATCCAAACAAGCACTTCAAAGAAGCAGCCTTGCCGAATGCAGTGTTTGACTCTGTTCTCGCTTGCGCAGCAGCCCAGATGAATCAAATCATCCTAAATTGTAAAGACCCCTAAAAGCCTATCTGTCAAACAGAATCAGTGCAAAGCAACAACCTATGTGCATGCATCAATCTGAACAGCTTATGAAAGAGCTGAACACTTTGTGAAGGAGAACTGTTGTTTTCCAACATTGTGCTTTCATGAGTCATTGCCAGCTTTGGTGGCTCAAAAAATTCCCTGTTTTTGTTTTTTTGGAAAAAATATCAAGATATAACGGATGCCTGGCTACCTTTCTCATAACACCAAAATCATTTGGGTGTAAAACTGAGTTCGCATCCATTGATTTTTCAATTGTGAAACAATCAAATACAAAGCAATGGAGCTGCACTGGGATCTTAGTTGATTCTACTCTCTCACCCACCCACACACACACACACACACACACACGCAGACAAAAACACACTCCCCAATGCAATCAAATGCCTCCAACATCCCGGAGCGTTTCACATATCTGTTTGTGTGGCTAGTCTAAGCTGCATTTTTAGTCAAAAGCAAACATAGTTCATATTTATGCATGATATGCCAATATGCAAGACTTCAAAGACCGGTCCAGCCCTGCAAATTCCCAAGATGTCCTCACAGTGCTTGCGTCTTAGAACCATAACTCCAAAACCCCTGCCATCCTATGCCTGCTAGGCCTGGCCATGACTGACACACAAGTTCTACCACCCACACCAAAACACAAGAGCTTTGTAAACATACTATATTAGTGCCCACATCCATACAAGCTTAACAACCATAAGTTAGTGTCTGCCCCAATAGAATAAATCAAGACTATTACTGATACTTTTCATCAATGCCTCCAAAAGCAAACCATATAACTAGAAAAACATAGAGGGTGACTCCTTACTGTACAGTCCCTTACTTTGTAGGTATTAACCAGGAAAGTGTGAGGTACAAAATCCAAATTACTAGGTTATTATTTTTGGGGAAGATGATACTGATGATAAGTTCCAAAGCAGTCGAAATAAATGACACCAAAATGCCTAACAGGTTCTTTTTCTACAGTTCTATGCAAAAGTCAGACACCATCCTCACATTTATTTTATTTTAAGTTAAAATGGCCATTAAATATTTTATGTTATTAATTTTCCAGTGTCAGGAAAAAAAAGAAAACATTGATTTAACAGAAATTTTTTACCATCTCTCAAAGATGAAAGCTTTAGGTAGTGTTTATCTGATGGTGACAGTTTCAGTGATCTACCAGGTCTTGCCCAGTCATCCAGAGTCTCATTTTCTCTACAGTTTTTTGGCAACTATTTACTATTTACCATTTATATATCCATTATCAACTTAATAGCTCTGTAGTTATTTCAGTGAAATTCAGCTACACTGTCTTCTATCACCTATCAACATGTTGCTCTTGAGCATTTCAGTAACTTGGTTAAACTCAGTGGCAAACCATGACTATTAGAGCTTTCAGTCCTCAGCTTGAGCAATATGTCAAAAAATTACTCTGCAATGTTAATAATGTTAATATCTGCTAGTATCTCTATGGGATTCAACTAGTATGTTAGCGCCAAGTCATTCTAGATTACACACAGAAAAGATATTTTATGTTTTATTGAAAGTTTTAACAGTAACTCCTTTGGTAACCTGGTATAACAACTGACTAAAATGCACTGGTCAGGCTTAGACGATCTTGTTTCTCACAAAATTGACCCCACCCACTGTAAGTCGAAATGTGATCAATGGATGTGTGACCATATAAAGAAATGAATGAATGAAATAGATATAACCTAGTGCTAAGCATTTTCATCATGACAACTGCATTTAGACTAACCAGATCAGCTACATGAAATACCAGCCACAGTCCTCGTTTCACACCAAAATAAGCAGACAGTTGCTGGCAGAACGCCAGCCCAGCAAATGTCTGGCTCTGTGAACCCACCAGCTCTTCATCAACAGCACCATGAAACCGATGACCGATCACACAATGCATCAATTATAATACAAACCCAAACAGCATGGCAAGCAGCTGAAAGCCCACACTGTTATCAACTCACCGTAACAGCCTTGGACACAGAACAGAATATCACACACACACACACACACACACACACACACACACACACACACACACACACACACACACACACACACACACACTCACAGCTGAAGTCAGCGTCGGCAGCTAATGGTCTGGCAAATGTAGCTCTGAATTTAATACATAAAAGCAATTCCCAGACAAACCACCCTGAAGCGTAGTTTTTTGGTTGCAGCATGCATACATGTTGGTTAGGATTGGGAAGCATCTGTTCTTTTCAGCACCTGTGACAATCACCTAAAAAGATGGCCAAATACCAACAGATGTCAATTAGGGTTAGAGCTTGGAGACGAGCAGCAAGAAAGAGATCCAAATCAAACAGACACCAAGCCCTTGGTATGTTTTTAGTCAGAAAATTTTCAGAACATTACATTACATTCCTTTACACTGGAATTCCTTTGTGTCTCCTGTACCCGTTCCTAGTGAGAGCTGTTAGATCCAATGTCAAAAGCTGTTGGGGGGGTAGGGGGGGGTGGTGTGAATCTTTTTTTTTCACAGACATGTGATCATAAGATGACTCCATCTTTATGACCGTATCATTACAGGCACTGATAGCCCATATCCTTTGAGCGAGCCTAGGCCGTCACTCACAGCACAGACGTGGACACTGGCTCTAGGCTCTGATCCGAGAGCAGCCTTCAATCATACTTTTACTGAATATACGCCACAGGCCAAATGCAGCCCCGGAACTGCAATTCCAGCCGTTCTTCAGCCAAGCGTCGCACTGACAGTCGATCGATGCGTTTTGATTGGGCTCCATCACAGCCCTGTCAGGCCCCGGCTTAAAGAGGGGCCGAGGCCACAGGGAAATTTGGCCGCAGCTGAACATCCTTGGAATAACCTCCCCAGATTAGAGCTCACGCCCAAGGCCTGTCAGATTGCACTCCACTTTAAACCTCTGAGACACTTCACAGAGCTCAAAAATGATATGGGCCAGGCAATTTATGTACGACGAAACTCCAGTCAACACTAAAACTGTTTAAAGCCTGACAGATGACTGTAAACAAATATAATGGGTTTTAGTAGTGATTTTATACAGACTGATAATTACTAGAGAACTGCTTGTTACCAACTTGTTTTTTGATACCGATACAAATACTGAATCATGCAGATCTGACATTGCTTCTTTAAAAACTAACTAGCTTTAAAGAAACTGTTTGGAGAAGATTCTAATTTAAACAAATTACAACTTACCTCAGATGCAGTTAAGAAGCCTAAGAAGCCATGTCCAAATTTGGACAACACACCAGCATCCAAAAACACAGCATATGCTGGATTTGGTGGTGATCCACATACCAGCTTCCATTGCTCTTAACCAGCACACCAACATCCAAATCACAACACTGTTGCTGTCAGAACAAAATCAAAAACACACACACACACACACACATTTTTTGAACCACATATCCTTCTGGGTCACGGTAGGGCGTGCTGGAGCCTATCCCATTGGTCACTGGGCGGAAGGCAGGATATACCCTGGACAGGTTGTCAGTCCAGTCCTGACTGAACATCTTTGGACTGCGGGGGGAAACCAGAACACCTGGCGGAAACCCAGGACAACATGCAAACTCCACACAGATAGGAACCTGATCGTCCGGCCAGGACCAGGCCCTTCTTGCTGTGAGGCGACAGCACTACCCACTGCACCATCACGCTGCTGGTAAGTTCACCGCAAAAAGAAAAACGTATATAATTTTTACTAGAGGTAACCCTGCTAGAAAAAACAGCATAGACTAGTATCACTGGTAACCAGCAAAACCAGTATATCACTGTTGTCAGAACAACCTTGTATCTCTATTTTTGTCATTTTTCAGTTTATAATGTGATTTGAAAAAAACATGTTACCCTTTACATTGTGTGTAAATTTCATGCTGAATGGACCAAAAGAAATGACCCAAAATGACTTGGAAAAAAGTCTGGTTCCTTTGGCTTACACTGAAAGTAATGCATGTTTTTTCCTCCTCCAGTAAAGTTGTGATTTTGGAGATACAGGTTTTTCTTCTGACAACAGCGATATGTTTGCGTTCTGGTTTGCTGGTCAACCAGTACCAGACCAGCACCAGCATAAGACAGATTAGACTAGCATAGATTTAAAAAAAAAAAAGTAATTCTGGACCATTTTATTGGTCTATTCATAATAAAGTTGAACACGATGCAAGGGCAAGTGAAGTTTTCAAACTATGCAAAACACTCTGCACTATAAAACTTCACTATATAGCAGAACACTAAGGGCAGCCACTGTAGACAACAAGTGTTGTAGAGAAATTCTAATTCCCCTGGAGAAGACTTCCCTTCACATTTATGTGCATCACACAGGCATATGGATCTTGGACTACACACACACTTTCTGTTGTTTATATTTTTACTTAACATATTTTCAGATTACAACTTCAAGATTAACAATTATAACAGAAACATTAGAAATTTTGAACACAAACTGTGATGTCCACCCTTCAGGAATGGGAGTTTATGTGTACAATACCTACTATCTGGAAAGGCTCCCTGCTGTGTTTGGCTAAAAGGTGAAATTTTGTTCATTTTTTAGCTTACAGTAAGGCACTATGTGGTCTAAACCACATCAACAAATCTGCATGTCTACTGAAAGTTGAGCTATTTTTAACTGAAGGACTTAAGATGAGCATTGTAAAGTTTAAAGATTATCATGCTGAAACAACTCTACTAACACAACTCTAAACACTACTACCCCACAGGAAGCAGTACACAGCCAGTGTCACATCACACAATGTGAGTGAGTAGCCCAACATCACCTAAATGCTCTGCTCTTCCAGTTTCAATACATTAATAAATATCAGTTTGAAAGGAGAGTTAAACCTAAACAAGCTGTCCAATATTGATATTCTTTCAAGCCATTTTCTGAGCGTACAAATATTCCAACTTTGTCATACATATCTATTATATTTCATGTACGAAATCTATTTAGATTCAAAACGGTGAACCTCATGAATGACAATACATATCAGCACACTGGAGTCAAAATACACGTTTTGCTGATTTATTTAAGTGTCAAGGCAAAGTCTATTTATATAGTACTTTTTACAACAGGTGTTGTCACAAAGCAGCTTTACAGAAAAATACTGGTCTTAGCCCCCCAGTGCAAGCCGTGCAGTGCAACCGTGGCAAGAAAAGACTCCTTAAGAGCAAGAGGAAGAAACCTTGAGAGGAACTCAAAAGGCGAATCCATCTTCTTCTGGTCAAGACCGGACACCCAGAGAATTAGGTTTGACCATCAGTATACGACACGGAAAAGGGGGGAAAGGAGGAGAAGCAATGGCTATGATAAAATGGTTTGAGTCTGTGCAGCAGCAGTATCATGAGGAGGGTCTGTGGCATGCCAGTGAGGTTTGCACAGTGTTGTACAGCAGCAAGCTCCATGGTGGTCGAACTGGTCCAAAAGGCTAGCGAGCAGTGGACACCCAATCAAGGCAGATGAAACAGCATCAGACCACACAGGATGAGCAGCTGTTAAGCTCAGCAAGTGATCATTAGTTAACATCCTCTACAGAGAACATACATCGATACATTTCAGTACACAAATGCTATTTGCTGAACATGTTGGAAATAACATACAACATAAAATGTGCCACACTTCATGCTTTATGTTTTATTATATGTTACACCCGTCAAGAAAAATAGAAATTGGGCACTAAAATCTGCAGAAAAATGTGTGTTCTCTGTAAAACATACGTTAACCTAATTTTCACTTCAACAAACGTAAAAAGTAATTTGACCAGGAGACAAACCTTTGCATACGACTGTACATACCTAACATTCTTAAATGCCAAGAGTATTCCTATGATAGGCCAAAACACAATTGCTCAATCTGAATAAGAGCAATGATTCCACATTCCCAATACAAAGTAGAGAATGAGTTTCAAATGTCATAGGAAACATAAATGTATTAATCAATTTAATAGTCACTAAATGTGCAATAAAGGAGAGCTGCGCTCATTTCAAAGCTGTCCCTCATGCACATAGATCAACTTAATGACTTCATCCCCACCAGACATGTGCACACACACCCACCCACACATACAGAGTTAACCATCAATCTGATACAGCAAACTGGGGTTAAACTCATTTAAATGCGCTAGTGCTCCAGCTCACAGAGACTCTTTGACTGGCAAGCCCTAGCAAGAATACCTCAACGCTCCCGCCAATCATTCGCTCCAGCCCTCCCGTCGGCGAACAAAAGGCTCATGATGGAACTTCTAATTGGTGTGTCCGACCGCGCTCATCCTTCGCATGCTTTCCTCCTGTCTTTCCCCCGATCCTCTTTGAGCAGGAGGCAACACTCGCCTCACCAGCCCCTTTGATCCTTCACAGCTAAAGCATCACATAGGAGGGAGGTGTTCTGGTTATGCATACATTAGACGGTAGATATTGATTTTTAACTTTCCGTTCCTCTCTCCTATGCCACGCCTCCCTTTCTGTCCTATGCTTTCCACACTTGGAGATGAATGGCACTCCAAGGCCAGATTAGATGAACTGGTGATTGGCTATCATAGCCTTGGGAACTGCAGCTATAATTAAAGCCAACCCACACCTTTCCACAGCCTCTAGAAGGCCAACACTGTCTGTCCACCAACACCCAGGGTCCGCTTCTTGGCTTGGACGTAGGAAAAACCTTTAGCTGGTATAGAACCTTGACATTGTTTAGAGATTGCTCACACTGACTCATTGTTCTTTTAACCAAAAGTACTTATTGGATGCTCCAAAGAACTCTTCAGCATTCTTGCTAGCTTTAATGCTTGGATTTAAAACCTCAGAAACTATCAAAGTGAGAAGCTGCACCCCAAATTAAATAACTTGTCTGTTTTTATGTGTTTGTTTTTTTTTAGAGCATTTGAATATCAGTTGCCTTTTACACTGTGCTTAAATTTCAGACATTTATTTTTTCCTTCTCCTGTAAACTTATTATATAACTTTTGAGGCATGTAAACAACTCACAGGAACATCACATTGAAGTACAATTTCCACAGAGCAGGGTTATTTTTGACAATGTTGCAACTAATAAATAATGAGAAAATTCCATATCGTCTCAAAACAGTGTTTTTTTGGAAGGTTTTAAGCACAGATTCATTAAAAACAAGCTGTCACAAATAAAATATTTTTCAGTTTTATTATGCTTATAGTTGCTGTTAAATAGCTGTTCCCATATTCAACACAGCATCTATTCACCAATCATACTTATTTTGATGAATATATTTGTTAGATTGCTTTGCATTGCATTAACTGTGTAACTGTGTTGCATCAATTTACCAGACTTTTTAATCACTGTTACAACTAATCCCTAGTCCCTGTTACAATTAACCCTGCATATGGGATTAGCTGTAATTTTTGCACTCCTCATGCTTCCAACACAATTGTTTATTAATGGCGAAAGAAACAAAGTTTAACTTTTCATTTGTAGCAGAGAGATGTGATGAGTTTCTTGTTTAAAAAAAAAAATCTTAAATACTTTTACAATTACTTATCAAAAACCAAAATGCATTCTGCCCTGGTCTCCCAAATCATCACATATCAGTTTGAAATATTGGACAAATCTATTGGTCAAATCTGTGCAATGTCAATATTTTATTTCCTAATTTTTATTTGTTTATAAGCAAATATCTGAGACGAGACATGGTGTCACAATGTGTCACAGTATGGTTTTCTGAGCATACTGTGGATATCATCAGTACTTAAAAAAAACATCCTAACTGCATGTTAGGTTACAAAGAATGCATGACTATCCCCATTTGATTTGATTTAGTGCAAGACAGTGTGTGAAATGTTGAATACAAATCATTTTATTCATAGTCGTTAGGTTTTTATTTTAATTATGGCACTGCTTTGTCTTTTCTGTCATCACAGCTGTTAGAAAAAAACTGTATTGTGAAACATTCTTGCCGTATGGTGATATTACATTTCTGCCATATTGCCAGATCCAACTGATATTAACAAAAACTGCAGTGGTAAAACTCAACAAATTATTCCAACAGACTTTAAAATTGAGCAAAGTGGCTGACTGACACAGTCATTCAAAGAGAAAAATACATTTTAAATAAATTAAGGCAGCAGATGGTCCTCAACTAGCATGCTAACATCTTGAGCTGTCAACACTGTGAGTGTAGTTATCTCTAAGTAAAACACATATCATTGATTTATTTTGACCTACACCTCACAGATGTGACATTCTGCTTCTTATGGAACACTAAATATTGAACGTTTTCCCTTTAATGAAGGCACCAGCAGTACCTCTGTATCACTTGATCATTGTTTTTACATTAGAAGTGGGACAAGAAAACATTATCTGAGGTGAAGATCTTAATTACTGTTTAAATAAGGAAAGGATTTGGTATTCACGGCTGATCCACAGTTTCACATACGGAAGGTGTGAAACCACAACAGCCTAAAATTAAGGTTACTCCTCACATTGAGATTTCATCTACTGTAGTGAGCTGAGGCGAGCTTGAGTGATAGTAATGTAAAGACCTCATACACTTGAACACAGATCTGAAAAAAAAAAACATTCCACTGCTTCCCGACCGCTGTAACTGCCCAGCATCTGGTTGATTAACCACAGACACTTTTTTCCCTGCCTTCAGTAAAATGACAGAAACCATGGCTACCTAAAACCACAAGCCAATGAGTGAAGGTGAATCCAGTGCTTTTCTGTTCAGCATCTTCTAATACAAGTGTGTTTAGAATCAACTATGGTAAGAGCTGTCAATTACCACGTAATTGTCTAATTGTAATTAGCTGAGATTATCTCATCTGAAATGATTATTATGTATTTAGGACTACAATCATTTTCCACAGATGTTAGATTTCTGCAACAAACAGAATGTGAAACAAGTGAGTTGGGTTCAGGTAAATATAACCCCATTTCCAAAAATGTTGGGAAGCTGTGCAAAATGTTAATAAAAAACAATAAAAAACAAAAACATGATATGCAGAATTGCAAAATGATATGAAACTGAGAAATTTTATTGTTTATTGAAAAATATTTACCCGTTTTGAATTTCATGGCAACAACACATTCCATGAGTGCTGGGAATGGGGCAACAAAAGGCTGGTTGTGCTGCGTAATGCCAAAATAAATACCTGGTGGTTAACTGGCAACAGGTCAGTAACATGTTTGGGTATAAAAAGACCTTTCTTTCAGAAGGAAAGATGAGTAGGGGTTCACCAATCTGTGAAAGACTGAGTGGGCAAGTAGTGCAACAATTCAAGGATAACGTTTCTCAATGTAAAACACCAAAGAACTTTTGCTTTTCATTATCTACAGTGCATGATATCATTAAAACATTCAGAGAATCTGGAGAAATCTCTGTATGCCAGTATTTTCTGGCCATGATCTTTTGGCCCTCAGGCAGCACTGTATTAAAAACAGACATGATTCTGTAGAGGCAATAACTGCATGGGCTCAGAAACAGTTCTGAAAACTTAAATTAGTTAAAATTCTAAAATGCAAAGACAAAACCGTATATAAACAGGAGCCAGAAATGCTGCCACCTTCTCTGGGCCCGAGCTCATTTAAAATGGACAGAGCTGAAGTGGAAAAGTGTCCTGTGGTCTGACAAATCAACATTTGAAAATATTTTTGAAAATCATGGATCCTGTGTCCTCCAGGCTAAAGACCACTCAGCTTGTTATCAGTGCACAATTCAACATCCAGTATTCATGATAGTATAGGAGGACATTAGTGCACATGACATGGGTGAAGTGCACATCTGTAAAGGCACCATTAATGCTGAATGATATATACATGTTTTGGCAACATATGCTGCCATGCACACGTCTTTTTCAGGGAAGGCTTTGATTACTTCAGCAAGAAAATGTCAAACCACCTTCTGCACATATTACAATAGCATTGCTGCATATTCAAAGAGTCCAGGTATTAAACTGACCTGCCTGTAGTCCATTCTGTCACCCACTGATAACATTTGGCGCATTATAAAACGAAAAATACGAGCAGCTAAAATCCTACATAAAACAAGAATGGGAAAAAATTTCACTTTCAAACCTACAGCAATTGTTCCCAAAGTTCCCAAACACTTACAGGGATTGTTAAAAGAAGGGGTGATGAAACACAGTGGTAAACATGCCTCTGTCCCAACTTTTTTGGGACCTGTTGCTGGCATCGAATACAAAATGGGCAAATATTTTTCATAAAACAATATCAATTCTCAGTTTCATTACTTGATATGATGTCTTTGTGGCATTTTCCTTCAAAAATATGGTTTACATGATGTGCAAAAAAGAATCTGACTGGCACAAACAGCTATGAAAGTTGCAGAGGTCCAAGTTCTGGTTAATGTTAGATCAGCTCCTTGTGCAGTTAATGCTTTAAAATAGTTGCTAAGTCAAGTAATACATCAACTCTGAAGAAACATTTGATCAAAATTAAGATTAATCCCCATTACATTGCCACTAGAGAAACAAACCACAACCAAAAACACACACAAATGCTTCAAGTCATTTCAGCACAACAACCGATAAAAGTTTACCAGGCAGTGTTCTAATAGCTTCTGAGAAATTTACTACTGTGGCTGTCAGCATAGCAAATATGTTTACATCCAGCTAGCACCAAAGTAACATTTATTAACTAGTGATCTGACTGCCATCCACTGCTGGATTGAACTATAGAAATATACTAAATAAACCAAATAATTCTCTGGGTTCATAAATGAGCTTTGTTAACTACGCTCTTTTGTTTTTACTAAGGACCAGCTCTTCTTGATCTAATGTGGTCGACCACAGGACAACCACTTTCATTAGAGCAAAAAAAGCCAAGGATGTCGGTTGAGAGGGAGGAGGATTGGCACAGTGGAGTAACCAGACGTACTGTTAACAATGATTAGAGCCTTTTTGACTGTTTAATCTCTTTGGTTCATGTAGGGCACGATATGATTAATGCTTGACCCCTCCAAAGGAGATTAGAGATTTTTTTTCTCTATATTTTCATTTCTTTACTTTTTTTTTCTTATAGCATCCAGGTGAAGGTGACAAGCCAAGAAAATGGGAAGATGGAGTTGATGATTAATAACTAACCATTCTAAATACCTGTATCAAACTCAGGGCATTGGATCTCTACTGAAAATTTAAATTGATACCTTGCCCTGGCTGACATGGCTGAGTTTAGTGCAGGCCCCGGTAGAAAAAAGTTTGGAGCAGTTTAAAAGCTTCAACACTTTCGTGTTCACTAACAAGAGATGACAAAAAAGTTGCTTCAGTTTTTAGATGTTGGTAAAAAGATGCTGTTTTCTCAGCTTTCCTGCGTTTCTCATTGCCGTCCAACCAGGGAAAACAACCTTCCAAGAAATTTAAAAAATAATAGATATATAGATATAATATTTGTAGTAATGATACTTCATAAGAAGAAGAAGATGTAGAAGAAGAAAACGAAGACTGAGTTTCCATTTCCATCCAGTTATAAAACTGAAACGTCTTGAGCTTTTTGTATTCTTACAGATTATTTGAATATTCAAGATAACATTCAATAGAATGTTTGCAAATGAGAGTATTCAACAGTTGTAGCTCTAAAGTCAACTGGTTTTCTGTTCTTTTACTAAACAACTGTGTGCTAAAGATGAAGATTAGGTGGGAAAATGCTTGAGTATTCCTTTATGCTCCAGCTCTGGGAATTCTGAGAAGCTCTGACGCTAATGCATAAAATAAGCTGGCGCTGCACTTGTTTTTGGGAATCTTGGACTAAGGAGAGCTGTGAACACAAGCTACCCTCCTTATTTTGCCTGTTTGATATTTGGACAGGATTCTCTGCTGTCTCACCCTTGCTTGGAACATCCCTCCCTCCCTCTCTCTCCCTCTCCTGCTTTACCTTGTTCTCCCTCTCAAATTACACAAAGGGAGCCAACAGTGACTGCAGTGATAGATGAGTTCTCATCCCCTTCTCTTCCTTCTGTTTTTCTCTCTTTCTTTCACCCTTGTTTCTCGGTTGCACAGAACGCGACCACAGCAGGACATGAACACTGCTGACCCCTAAACACTGCAGAGAGGCAGGGGGTGGGGGTGGGGGGGATAGAAAAAGAGATAATAGAAAAAAACGAGAGAGAGAATGAGAGACAGAGAGTGAGAAAGAAGAGAAAAAAGAGAAAGAGAACAAGACAGAATACGGAAACAGACAGAGAGAGAAAGAGAGAAAACAGAAAGAGACGGTGATAAAAAACAGAGAAATGGAGATACAAAAAAGAGAAAATAAGAAACAGAAAGAGAGACAGAGAGAAAAAACACAACAGACAGAGAAAGAAAGAGAAATACAGAGACAGACAAATAGAGAGAGAAGAAAAAAGGAAAAATGGAGAGGGAAAAGAAAGACAAAGAGAGAGTGAGCAAAGAAGAAGACAGAAAGATTCAGAGAAAGACAGTGAGAGAGGGTGAGAGCACAGAAATGAGTTATAGAAATGGAGGGAACAGCAGTGGAGAATAGGAGCGAGGGAGAGAAAGGTAATTAAAGCGGGGAGGGGAGGGAGCGTGCTGCAGTAAAAATACGTCTCGCTCCACCGAACAGCGTTGACTAAGCATTGCTCCTCCAGTTGCCTCAGAACGCCTCATCTCAGTGGAGGGCTCACACAGCTCCATATGACCATTCACAAGAGTTCAAGAGTACTCCAATGCTGTCATAATCTCTTAAGGCTTTCTTGATAGCTAGTTGTACTTACTCTACATGTAATGATGTCAAGGAGAGTACAAGATTAAGAGGCAAGCCAGCAAGTGTCACTCCACACTTTAGAGACGTCCACACTGGGCTCTTAAGACACTAGCCATACAAGAGAATGCAAAGGAATACTAAAGCATTACAGCTTTAACATTCAGACACAGTGCCATTGTCCAAAAGAGATACTGCAGCAAGCAGAGTATAAACAAACAAATCATTTACTTATCCAAATGAGATTTTATCTGTGCCTTCATTAAAGATGCACTGCTGTGTAACTGTGGCCTCTGCCTCATTGAATCTAGCCTCACTAACTTCTAAGCTAGTTTATTGCTTAAGCATTTTCAAAAAGGTGTATCCCATCAATTCAGGCTCTAAGATCACAGCATCACTTATCTCTGAGGCACAAACAATGTTCAGAGTCTGTCAAAGGCTGTCATTGATGGTACTTAAAGCATTTTTACTGAAAATGGCTCAAGCTTCCCCCTTATATTAAATATCTTAAGTGTCAAAATCATCCCTCTATATTAAGAGCTGAGTCTGTTTATCTTGATTGTTTCATAAGAGTTATAAACAGGGGATTTTAACTCTGTTAAAATCTTTTTATTTCTGAATACTTAAATTGTCCTTTGCTTTACTGTCCCAGGTGGTTGCTAAGGTGTTGCTAGACCACTGCTATGATATCCTAGGTGGTTGTTGGGCCATTGCCAAGGTATCCAATATTGCTGCAAATGAAGAATAACAAAATGAAGAACAGTAAGTTGGCTTTGTCAAAGCAAGTTAATCAATGTGCAATTACATATACAAGACTAAGTTCTTCATTCATTTTGTCTTGAGTAATTAAAAAGGTAATTAAAAGTACTTTGCAAAATGTAGGCTTTTATTAATAACTTAACTTTCTTTCTTTTTTGACAGCAGCATTTCACATTTGCATTACATGCCCTGTGACAGTGTTCCTTATGAAGGTAACATGAAAGTGGTAAACTATAAAAAGACTGAAACAGGCAGTAAATAAGTGAGATTTTTTTCTCACAGGGAACTATTTTCTCCAATATCTGCACAAAAGTGTTGGCACAAGAGAGTCATAAATGCCTGCAACCAACACAGAATACATGTGTAATAAATGCCTTATAAGCCTTTTATGACTGAAGTACAAACTAAATTAGTGTTAGCATATATAAATACATCCTCCAATTCTGTTCTTTCTGTGAGCTGCACCCACCAGCTGTAGTCTCTCACATTCAAACCTACCTCCATCACAAGTGTTCGTACATTCACCAACAATCTTACTTTCAAACCTGTTAACAGCCCACTTCTCAGCTTAACTTAAACAGTTCCGTGATTAATAATAAGAGCAAAGATCTCAAAACACTCCCACTGTAAATGCCAATAAGCCATGAAGCCTTGCTTCAGTTTTTGGTGCTGATCCAACCTGGCTTACAGTAAGAAAACAATCAAGTGGTAGTGTAGTGCAGGGTGTTTCACGAGTGTTCGACTTCTTTTCCCCTTTCTGAGACAAGCATTCTGCAAAGTAAAGGAGGGCATTTCCCCTCACAACGATTAACTGTAAATAAGTGTGATTTTTCTCACTGTCTCACTGGAGCAGAATATCAATATGGCTTTTCAATTATCAGCCAGCCCCCAGTGAAGGCCCGATACTGATGAAGAAACTTAGAGAGAGAGACAGAGAAAGGGAGAGAGAGGGAGAAACACAGAGAGAGAGAGAGAGAGAGAGAGAGAGAGAGAGAGAGAGAGAGAGAGAAGCTTGAAATTGCAAATATGGCAATCACTTCTCTTGCAACAGAACTGTCAGTGATTTATATCACATACCCATATTAATCGATGACAATCTTCACTATTTCAAAGAACTCCATACATAATATATTCTGCATGGAGGTCTATTAGGGCTGTGCAGTATATCATTTGTTAACCGTTAATGTGATACTAGCTTTTGTAATACTGATTTCACAGAACGCATGGCTGCAACTAGCAAATGAGCCCTCCATATATGATATGGAGGATATTGATAACAACACAATCTAGCTACATGAATTATTAAACTGTGTAATAAATGCTTTATAAGCATAACTGTGGGAACTAAAGCAAGTGAGCCATAGTCAGCATATACATGAACAGAAGAGTGTTATTCCAAACTGTATTAAAGACCACTTTCAAGAATTTTCTTTGTTTCCAAAATATATCTTGTTGGCAGTGAGCTTCTTTAGATATGTATTAATTCTTACAAATGAATATAGAGCATTTTCAAATGAAACTCATATACTCTACATCTGTTATTTCTGACAGCTGCACCCATCAGCTCTGTTCTCTTACAATTAAACCAGGCTCCATCACAACTGTTCATGTCTTCAAAAGCAATCTCATCTTCACACCAGTCAATGGCCCATTTTTGTCCTTATACAACACCTTGATGAATCAAGGTATCCACATAATAACACAAAAAAAGGAAATTATATTGCTCAAAGTAATGCAGGTCAATCTCGAGCCATATCACATGACTAAATTACCAATGCATTTTAAATGTATTGAATGGCGTATCACAATCACAGTATGAATTTAGCACCGTCATTAATAAAATCGCATTCGTCTCTGTAGTTAATTGCAATTAATCGCATTTGACTTATTTGCTCAATTTTTTTTCCATTCAAAAAAGCAGTGCATTTTATAGCTACAGCTAAGAGGGATCAGAAAAACCTGAACATGTGAAGTCAGTGCAAAAAGTATCTGTCATATGCACAGTGAACTGTTCCAGCTTCTTCGTAATTGTAGCTCTTTTGCTCATATACCACTATGTTACGTCATGTTTTGTGTGGGAAACTGTAGCTTTCCATGTTGCTATTTCGTTCGTTAGTTTGCTGTTTGCCAATGTTTTGTTAATGTTTCATAATGCACAGTTACTTCATTTTACTAACATTACAAATATTACCATTATTTTCCGCATCAGCAATGTGTTTTGTTTGTGAATGATAATTCTGGCTCGATGTAACCCGGTGATAAACAAATTCACAGAATGACTACAGATGGCTTGAAGGTTGACTTGGAAAATGGGTTAATGGCATTAACAAAATTAGTGGCATTAATAATATATTGAGTTGATGCCACTAGTTGCAATACAACCATGCAGCCTCTTCAAAAGAGTGAAACATGTTACTGAACCCCTAACTATTTTTCATAGGTTGGCCTCATAAACCAAATGTGTACCCATCATTTTACATTCACTGGAGGGCCATCACAACACACAGAACCACAAAGCATCAAGGAGACTTGCAATACATACATAAACACACCCGGGCACACATTAGAGCTGCAGTATGGCAAGACGTTGAGCACTTAAAAATATCAATCAGCTTCTCCAGCATTCATACTCTCATACATATTCATAGACAAGCCCCAGCTATTATAAAGGCTTTAACCAGATTAAATGAATACGCACATGTACACGTGTGTGCCTGTACACATATACGACATCACAGCAGACACGCATTAATAACACTACACTGAGGACTGGACACCATATGGAGAGCGAATCACACACACCCACATATGTATACACACACACACACACACACACACTCACTCACTCTCTCTCTCTCTCTCTCTCTCTCACACACACACACACACAAAGGCAGAGACAGACGCTTCTACTCACAGAATGAAGCAGATGACACCAGCAGCTAATAGCAAAGGACTGGCGTGGATGCAAGCCGGCTGCGTCCCTTCAGGAATGCTGGCAGATTCCGAGAATGTAGGGGATAAGGGACAAATATACGAGGATTCCTCCAAATAGAAAAGGGGGGAGGGGTGAAGGAGGCAGGGGGAAATACGCGGGACCTGATCTCACGCCTTCACGAAATCAGAATCTTGGCTTTTGAAGGATTCTCCTCTTTTCCCCCACTCTTCCTCCTTTCTTTCCTACGGAAGGGTAGCACCTTACCCGAACGGAGTCAGATTCCTTGCTTTGACCTCTGATACAACAACAATCCCTCTGGGAGTGAGAAGACAAGAAAGAAAAAAAAATCTCACAAAGAAGCAAAAAATATCCAGTCAAGATAAAATAACTCAATTCCTCCCTTGTTTCTTCCCCCCTCCCTGTCTCTCCCTCTCTTTTAGGAACAGAGGGTTGGAGGGAGCGGCGAAGGAGAGGACAGAGGACAGCCGGCTCGACTATGAAAAAAGGAGGCAGGAAAGAACATTCTGTTTCAGCTGAAAGGAAAAGAAAAAATCCTCTTCTATTTCCTCTCTCTTTCCATCTCTGTCGCTCTCTCTCGCTGCATTGTGTGATGCTCTCCTTTGCAGTCCGTCGGGGCAATCGTGGGGAGCAGGGGGAGGCGGTAGGTGACAAAATAGAAGAAAAGAGGAAAAATAAGTCAAAAGTGGGGGAGTAATAGAACTGTGGCACCTGTTCTTCCTTTTCTCTTTTCTTCCTGGATGTATTTTTCTCACTCTCTTGCTTCACCTGAAAGACTTAAGGCACCTATCAAAGCGTCCAGCACTGTTGCTCAAAAGTGCACTGTCTATTCTCTTGCCATCTCAGCCTCTCATTGTAGCAAGGCAGGAAGGCGTCAATCTAAAGTACAAGATGCTAATAAAGCCAAAAGACCTTACTTCTGTTATTTTTCACTTAAAGTCACTCCACGCTCCTTCCCTTTCTGGTAGTGCTTTCTTATAGGGGATTCTTCATGTCAGTCATAACTGAAAAAAAAAGGCAAGAAATTGTTTGAATCAATATGTCCCCCTCTATATTCCTTAATGTATGCTTTCCTTGAAGACCTGAAAACAAAGCGGTTTACACTTTTCAATGTAGAGGGGAAAAAACTGAAATCGAAAATGTGAGGTCACAAGTTCCTTCAGATCTGATCTTGAACAATTTGGAATGTGGCAAGAAATTGTATAATCTCACAGCATATTGGTGGAGAAAAATCCTCCAACCTCTGGAATTCCATTTTCAACTGCCTTCCAGTTAGGAAGTTCAATTATCTTGCATCGAATGGTACAGCTCAGATTCCTCAGAGCACGTTATGAAATCAAAGGGTTTTTGTATGATTGGACAGTGTTGCTCCTCTTGCTCTCCAGGGGCGCCCAGTCAAATTCAAAACCACCGATGGTTATTCAGAGTCGAAAGACAATCATTTAGTTCATCTTCAAGGGCTATCATTCTAGGATCGTTTTGCCATCTTTGAACCTTTATCACCAGAATGAATACTGAATTATCTCCTGTGTCACTGCATTCCAGTGATTGAGCTTTGTTGCAAGCAATGCTGCTGGCAGTAAACTAGTTGCACCCTGGGAACGTCTAGGAAGGTGTGAAGGATGCTGGGAGAACTAGCAGCTAGCAGCCAGAGCAGCTGAGACGATCCAGTGCCAAAGGAACAAGTCTATATAAAGAGAAAGAGAGAGAAAAAGTGTTAAAAAAGTGAAATATGTATGAGTAACAAGTACTAGAAACAATGAGAATATGAAGGTGAAAGATTGCAGTAATTGGACTATCAAGGCTCCGCCCCCAAATCCTTTATTGTGTGACAACAGACAAACTTTGCATATAATCAAACATAATCCCATTCATTCTAATGATGAAGGAGTTTTAGTCAAAATATGTTCATTTTTTGCATTGGACCACTGCTTATGGATTAACACTGCAACATAGCATTCACTTTCCAGCTTTAAAAAGCAATGTTTTTAGCTGCAGTAGCTCATTAAAAGCAGGCAGCTTTTGACAATAAGATTACATCAAGGAGAAAGACTCCAGCTGTAGGCCTATCCATGCTATCTGCTGTAGCAACAGATGTCTGATTGAACTTTACAGAACATTGAAAAAACTCTCTTTTAAGCTTATGAGGAAGCATATTTTAGTCAAAATATGTTCATTATTTTCACTGGACCACCATTTCTGATTTAGAGTCACTCATTTATCCGTTTTAAAAAGAAAAGCTTGTTGTAGTTACAGTAGCTTATCAAAGGTAATTCTAAAACAATAACAAATTTACCATCATTGATTATACAATAGAAAATCTACACCTTATGTATCCTCCTAACAGTGATCTTCCACTCAAACAAATGTGAAATTAATTATTCACTTAATTTTAGGTTGGTTTGGAACAAAACCTGTTCTGTAAAGCTTGTCTGATCTGGCAACAGTTACTACAAAATACCACATTTGTGAGAGGACCATGGGTCTATTAAACATGAAACAAACATAATGGGAGGGCCCAAGACAAAGTGAAAATAGAAAGGCATGATAGTGATCCCCCCCCCCCCCTTCATCTCCTCCTCCCTCACATACTATTTTTACACGTCCCCACAGCCTTCTACAGAATACTCCTGCCATCACTCACTGTCTACTGAATGTGGCTCTGCACTCTTGTATGCTTTCTTTCTCTCTGTCAGTCTTCCTGTGACACTGCATGCCATGTTGTCAAGTTGACACATGATATCTGGGCATGAAATATATTTGGGAATTTAAAATTCCAATGGTTGAAAGAATCTAGGTGCAGACTCCTCAGCCTCCGATGCACCATACATGGAGGTATGGACCACTTGCTGTCTACTGCATTTTAAGTTGGCAACATCTACTGGGATTTTGGCACTTGCATTTTGATTGACTGTCCATGTGTCCATGTACGCAGTTCCGTCTGACGAAAAACACAGTGCTAGAAATAGCTAATTATTCAGCATGCCATGATACGTTACTGGATCAAGATATAATTGCTGGATTCTGTCAAAGTGTTGAATTTCCTTTCATCACATCTTTAAAAGTTTTCAACAGTTTTCTTTGAAGAATTTAGTAGTTAGTAAGCAGGATATTCTTGCAAGTTTGCCAGTGCATGATGCTTTGTTTCCCTTGGTTGCTGCTTTATTGTTGTTCTGTTCTGAAAAACACTTCTACACAGAAAACACAACTGTCTATGATTATTTTACCATTCAAATTTCTTATCAAAGTAGGTTGCTCTTCATGATTTTAACCATTTTCTACAACACAACAGTATAAAAAGCAATTTCCACCTCTTTTGGTGATCTTGTGTTTCTTTTTCTTCAATAATGTTGATCGTTTGTGTTTGTGTTATGGCAATGTATATGATAAAAAAAAACAAAGCAACTGAATTTTTGTCTTTGTAGATGAGCATTTATAAAAGTGTTTTTAATGTGTTTAAATGCTATTTATTGCTTATTATTGTGTTAGTTGTGCATGATTTTTTGATATAGGCAAAGCTGCACTTGTGTTCTCCATCTTCTCAACACAACTGCCTACCTGGTGGAGAGAAGTGAACTGTTTTCACAGCTGAGGGCTCGGCCCTCTTCCCTTTCACTTCTCATTGCTCCCAAGAAGCACAACACATTCCACACACTGAGAACCAACAATGTCCTAGGTAACCTGATTAAAGAGTTATAGGTAATATGTTTTATAATATTAATGAAACATTACCAAGCTGGTTTCCATTCCACTGGTGGAATGGTCACTAAGTAGTCTGCAGAAGGAGGTTAACTGATAAAAAACACCAGACTCTCTGATGACAGGCTTGCAAGGTTAGATGCAGACTGACCCTTGCCCTGACATTTTTGCCCTTTACTTGTATGTTGCTCATTAGTAGCTGGCCATACTGACATTGATGTAACTCAGCCTACACTAAGTCACTTGCCAACTTATATGAGGGAAAATACTGCTGGTTAAAACATCTCTTTAACCTTGACATTTACTCCGAGATCTAAAAATAAGCAAAGCCTAAATCATTAATACACCATTCCAAATGACTAAAGATGACAAACTTGCATTGATGATGTGTTGCACCACTGAGTGGTATTCCAAATGCATGTGTGCAGAAAGTTCGGTGATGAACGTTGCTGCAACATTGACTCTTACATGCTGGAACGTTATGTAAGCCTATTAGCCTCAGCTGGTGCATAGAGGCCCGTTGGCGAGATCTGTGAAAAAGAGAAGGGCAGTCAAGTGGCTGCCATGTTTCTAAATGTATCAATCCACCAGCCAACACTGTGCTCCAAGCACACACACACACAGTGCTAATGCTCTTGACATTACGGTGAGAGATGTGAGTGTTTTGTTAATAGTTATTAAAGCAAGTTTTGGAAGGCACTTTTTAAAAGCATCCACTCATTAGGCTTTTCACTTGCCACACAGTTAGCTTCAGCAGGGCAAATAAAAGTTAATAAGCATTGCAAAATACGGCCATTGCCGAGTGAAATTACAGTGCAATTTTGCAATTCAAAGCAAAAAAGACCTTGGAAGTAAATGTCCAGCAAAAGATCTGTTTTGTTTTTATACAGAAATATACACAAATAAATGAGCCTTAAAAATTCATGAAAACTAGTTATTGGAAGATAATGGTGCCAAGGTGATGGTATAACAAACCTGTTGATTTCACTGGATTATCTATTGTGTTGACAGAAGGTAATGTGCTGTGTTAAGTGTGCGTGGGTGTGCTGTTTTTGTAAAGCATGTTCCAAATGTGGTGCTCTTAATGCTAGAGTGAGCACTCAGCTGTTAAATGTGTGTGTGTTGGTGTGTAACATTAGGTGTGAATGCAGGTTACTTTAACTGTGCTCAAGTGTAGACATGAGGATGTGTGTGTTTTATAGAACTGGTGGGTCAGATTTTAGCACATTTGCTCCACATTGAACAGATTTCTATCCATATTTTCATTTCTACTGCATATTTTTCAGTATACTAAGCTTAAGGCTTCAAATAAGTAACCTAAGTAGCCTAGTATTGGGGTGGACTACTTTGCCACAGGTAAGAAGTTCAGACTATTCCATTAGTCATTTAAATGGAAATGTAGGTTTTTCAAACTTTCTGCATAATTCAACTGCTGATACTTAAACAAAGAGTGGTTTCATGTGATGGTGCAATGCAGAGAATCTTGCATGTTTAGATGTAAAGCACCACATGGACCTATCTGCCTGAGCTTACATTCAAACATTTTGTAAGTTTAATGTTAAGCAAATTTCAGAAAAGTCAAGTTTTGCAAAAAATTCTGAAGATGACATTACTGAGAGTGGCATATATTATGGATGTATTTGAACCTTTTTAGTTCTCAGTAGAGCAGTTTGAAGGTTCTGTCAGCTGTACACGGCTGTTGAACTAACATTTCAGACGCAGAGCAGAGCTGACAGCGGCCCATTTAATGAGGGCTGAAGTAACTGCCCCACTGGACCCCTACGAATGCAACCTCAACAATTCTGCTAGAACACAATGCCAAACATGTGACCTTCACTCCTTCTACATCATATTTAGGCAAAATTTTGTCTTTTGTCACTTTCATTCTAGGTGTTTTATGCGCATTTTCAAAATTCACAAAAAAGAGGTGGATGGCAAACCCACAGTAAAATCCACTCACTCTTTCATATTTAGCAGGAAAGAGACTCTCCACAAGGGGCTGCTATTAGCATTCAAGTGGCTTTTTCAAGTGTGTGGCCTTGCCTTTACACTGGTACTAGAAACCAGGAGTTGCGATGTCTACACTTCATATGTATCCACTTTATTTACTATCCAAAACCAACAGTAAACCTACAGTAAACCTAAAGGTGTCATCTAGAGTGTTAATATGTTGATAAATCCATGGGAGTAGAAAGATTTTCTTTGGGCACTACATTGCTACATAATGCCCTACATATACTTCTCCACTATGAATATGAACATAGTCCAAAACTTATCTCAAGCTTTTGTAAAATAACGGACTGGTTCCTTTTTACCACCATTGTGAACACTTGGGACTCTACTTTCTCTAGAATGGCACATGTTACATAAAACCACTTTGAATGACTTTACATCTTAATTTAATTATGACAAAATGTTAAGGATTTAATACAGCCCTATAGAGTTTAAGGCATAAAATTTTACCCTATGCTAAAACAGAGGTAAAAATGGCAGGATGGGTGGTTTTAACGGGTCTAATGGCCAAAAAGGCCATTCAAGCCACAATAATCAAAGCTTCCTTAAGTAAGTTCTTTCTCTAGCTCTGTTTTTACTTCTCAGCTCTTACAGCACACAGACAACCTTTCATCAGAAGGTTAAAGCTCTAATTCTGTTTGCTTCAATGCAGCGAAAGGAAGTCTGTTCACAGTGCACAGGTGAAAAAAAGTGAGTAGAGACAGTCAGCATTATATACATCACAAAAGGAAGGCTTAGACAACAGCCGAGAGTTTGTCTTCTGATGTCATACAACTTGGTCAGTGCAATCTGCAGAAAGCAATCAGATATATTTAGACAGCTGTTATCAGATCTTGTGTTATCATCAGAGGCTGAAAGACGTTAATTTCAGATGATGTTATAGCATACGAGCAATTAAGAGTATCTCACAGGCATGTATGCATCACCGCAAGAGTAGATTATATGCTTGTCTTTGCCCCCCCCTTTCCTCCGCATGCAGTCTAGTTGTAAAGTTAATAACCTTTACCCAATCTCTCCTTCTCTCTTTCGCATGCACAAAGACAGTAGCAGCTGGAGCGGCAGCCTAGCTATAAGCAGCAATGTCAACAGCAATCGATAGCAGCCTACCAGTGCCCTGGCTTTGGCAGAAAATATAACTAGGCTTCAGACATAGGCATACACTGCGCAGTAAAAATATTAGTATGCTGTGATTGTGGATGTGTGAGAAAGGATTGACGGGGGAGATGCGAGGGAAATGGGGCTGAAATGTTTGACTCAGGTGCCTTGATTTAGGTAGAACAGTCCTATGACACACATGGTGGTTTATGACTGTTGAGGGTGGGTGGATGGGGCGAACAGGAGTGGGAACATGAGTGATGAGGGAGAGAAAGAAAAAGAGGGAGTAGGGTGCGAGGAGGGGAGGAGGAGGGGGGAGTGGGAAAAATGGCTGATGGACAACAGAAATGGGGGATTTGGAGAAAGCCGGCAGTGCAGAAAAAGAAATGGAGCACGCTAACTCAGGGAACAATCGACAAAGGTGCCATGCTAAGAAGGGACAGACAGCAGGGGAAAGGGGTAAGAAATGAGATGAAGGGAGTGTGAGAGAGAGAGCGAGAGAGAGAGAGAGAGAGAGAGAGAGAGAGAGAGATACACTCACCCATGTCTGTCCCCTCACTACCACAGCCAAGACTGAGCCGCGCCGCGCTAAGCCTACTGCGCTGGCAGAGACAGAGCCAGTAAGGGGAGAGAGGAGAGAGAGAGAGGGAGGGAGAGAGAGAGAGAGAGAGAGAGAGAGGGAGAGAGAGAGAGAGAGGGAGAGAGGGAGAGAGAGGGAGAGAGAGAGAGAGAGAGAGAGAGTGAGAGAGAGAGAGAGAGAGAGGGAGAGAGAGAGAGAGAGAGAGAGAGAGAGAGAGAGAGAGAGAGAGAGAGAGAGAGAGAGAGAGAGAGAGAGAGCTCCCAGCCGACGGCTGTTATGAGCGTACGCCAGTGCAGCACAGAGATGAAAGCGAGAAAGACTAGACCAAAGAGAAGAACAGAGCAGAAACAGAAAGAGAGAAGAAAAGCAACAGTGAATGCATTAGCACTCTTGGGTGTGAGCAGAAATGCCAAATAACGCTCCGATAATTATTCCTGGCATCAAAAATGACGCTCGTCACACAGAAACACGAGCAATGACAGCACCGCGATTAGGCTCCACAGGCGGTTGATACCTCAGAGGCTGCTGACTGCCTCTCCTCCTCCTCCCCTCCGTTTCCTATCTGTGTCTTCTGCAACTCTCTATTCACAGCCGTTCCTTCCCGGTTCTTTCTGCTTTATCTGGATGATCTCTGACTGCGGAGGATGCAGGAACATGTGAACTGCCTTCATTCTTTCTTTCTTCTCATGCCCCTGTCTTGACTGTATCACCATGTGTCCAGTTCAGTCAATGGTACACCGCCTCCCTTTTCGTCTTTCCCTTCAGCTTCTGCTCATTATCCTTCCTTATGATGGTCTCTAATGACAAAAGTAGCCCAGTCTGGTAAGAAAGTAGCCCTTTCTGCTTTTTACTTAACTTGCTCTGGTTTCTAACAAAAAAAGATGCACTTCTACCTGAAGAAAGGCTATATTCACATTACTAGGCACATTACAAGTGGGCAAATCCGATTTCTTGCCTCTACACAAATCTGATTTTTTTAGAGCTGTGTGGACATGCAAATTAGAATTTTTCAAATCGGATCTGAGCCACCTTCACATGGTCATAGAACAGATACATGTTAACAAAGATACGTTAATCAGGTAGCAGGGCCAACCTGAAGTGCCAGTAAAGGCTGCAAAAGCAAAGCATCTCACCCATTTTCACCTTCGCCTCGCTCTAACATTGAACAGCTGAGAGCATCTCAGAGCAGATCGTGTTCATGACAAAGGCTCGTATTGCTGGTTAGTTTGACATTTATGACGCACGTGGTTCATTCATGTGACATTACTGATTAGGATGTGTGGATGCAGGTCGTCTCAGGACATGGGCTCTTTTACATGAATGATAGATTTGAGTCATAACAAACAAAAAAATGAACAAAAAATCTGATTGGAGCAATGAAGCTTGTAATGTATAAGTGCTACAGATTTAGCTGTTGTATCCCTCACAATTTCCTTTTTTTTCCTTTATTCTTTTTATAGACAGAGACAAAATTACAAACAGATGCAAGAGCATAAAGTACAAAATATTGTAAATAGCATAAATATCAAAATATCAAAAAATCAGATAAGGAATGAACAAATATGGGTCTCTATTTTTAAATTAGAACAAAGAAAAAGAAAAAACAAAACAAAAACAAAAAAGGGGGGGGGGGCAGATACTCAATCGACAAAGAGGACAATGATGCAATATATGAAAAGAGAGGGCACCATTTGTCATAAAAGTTGGTAACATGGTCATTGGAGGTTGCCCGTATCTTTTCCATTTTTAGAGCTTGCAACACATCCCTAAGCCAAACAGAAATTACGGGAGGACTGGGAGATTTCCACAGACGGAGGATACAACGTCTGGCCATTACCAAAGTAAAGGCTAGTACCCCAGACTGCATGGCTGACAAATGAGGGAGATTCACGGAATGTTCAAATATGGCAAGGAAAGCATTTGGAACAATGTTTACACCTGTGATCTTAGTGAGGGAATCCAAATAATTGGTCCAAAAAGTAGTCAATGAGGGGCAAAAATAAAACATGTGACTAAGGTCACAAGGGGAATTGCCACATCTGTTACAACAATCATCTACTGATAATAGATCAAATTTAGATAATTGTGACTTTGATCGATGTACTCTATGTAGAACCTTGAACTGTAAAAACTGAAGTCTGACACAGGGCGCTCCTGTACGTATTGTTTTAATTGCCCCATTCCACAAGTCATCCATAATATTAATCCCTAACTCACGCTCCCATGTCTGTCTAGTTTTAAGTAATGTAGTCTCAGTAAATGTCATGAGCTGTGAATATATAGAAGAAATGAGAGATTTCTGAAAAGGGTTCAAATTAAACAAAGGTTCCCAAGGTTGGGATACAGATTGAGCGTTATATGAAGGAAATAATGTGGATAAGGCGTGCCTAAGTTGCAAATAACGAAAAAAATGAGGCAGAGGCAACTGAAAATCAGCCTGCAATTGAGCAAAGCTACGAAGACAGCCCTCCTTAAAAAAAATCACAAAAGGAAACGAGGCCATGTTCATGCCAATTTTGAAAAGCTGAGTCTGTACAGGAAGGAGGAAATAAATGATTGTCCAAAACAGGTAGCAACATAGAGGGAGATAAGAACTTAGTGTTGCCTAAATTGGTACCAAATACAGAGTGTAGATCTGACCACTGGGTTGTTTACTTTATCTACCAGAGATAGTGGCAAAGATGTAAAAATGAGAGCAGGAATAGAAGAGTTTATCATAGATGAATGTTCTAATTTACACCATAATGTTTCAGGGCTCTTGACCCAAAGAAGAATTCTATGGATATGTACCGACCAGTAGTAAAAGCGGAAGTTTGGGAGAGCCAGTCCACCATCCGATCCAAATTTTTGCAACAAGGATAATCCAATTCTAGGTGATCTGCCATCCTAAATAAAGTCAGTAATCAGTTTATCTAATTCAGTAAAGAACTTTTTGGAAAGAACCACTGGGAGAGTTTGAAATAAAAACAAAAATTTAGGCAAAACATTCATTTTCACAGTGTTGATCCTGGCAATCATAGACAACGGAAGGGATTTCCACCTTATAAAATCTCCCTTTAATTTAGATATTAGAGTATCAAAATTAGTGCGGATAATAGCTTCTAGTGAATCAGTAATAAAAACACCTAAATACCTGAACCCATCATCTGAGAAATGAAAAGGTATTTGTGTTCTAACCATAGATTTGGCCAGTGAATTTACAGGATAGCAGATACTCTTCTGAAGGTTCACTTTATACCCAGAGAAGGACCCAAAACCTGATAACGTATTCACTATGAAAGGAAGGGAGTTAGACGGGTCAGCTACAAATAAGAGTAAATCATCGGCATAAAGTGAAACCTTCATTATAGTGCCCATGCGTTGAATACCTTGAAACTGAGACAAAGTTTTCAATGCTAATGAGAGGGGCTCTATAACCAGAGAGAACAATAAAGGGGACAATGGACAACCTTGTCTAGTTCCCCTAAACAGAGGAAAATATGAAGATTGCATATTATTAGTACGAACAGAGGCACGAGGAGCACTGTATAATAGTTTCACCCAAGAAATGAACCAAAACCAAATCTGCTTAAGACTTCAAACAAATATGGCCACTCCACTCTATTGAAAGCTTTTTCTGCGTCTAATGAAATAACAATTTCTGGATGATCTGCAGAGCCATCCATTGATATCACATTGAGCAATGTACGAACATTATAGAAAAGATAACGGCCTTTAATAAATCCATTTTGGTCAGATGAAATAATATGGGGGAGAAAAGATTCCAACCACAAAGCTAGTAGTTTCGCTAAAATTTTATAGTCAAAATTGAGCAGGGATAATGGTCTATATGAAGAACAAAGTGATGGATCCTTGTCTTTCTTCAAAAGAAGAGAGATGGATGCCTCAGTCAGAGTGGGAGGTAATACCCCAACTGCTAAGGCCTCATTGTAAACTTGTAAAAGAAGAGGGACAAGCTTGGTGCTAAATTTTTTTAAAAATTCAATAGGAAATCCATCTGGACCAGGCGCCTTTCCTGACTGCATTTTAGAAATAGCTATAAGTATTTCATCTAGATGGATAGGCAAGTCAAGATCAGACACCTGTGCAGAATTAACTGTTTGGAATGATAAACGATCAAAAAATCTATTTGCCTCAGGATCGTTATTAATTGACTCGGATATAGCTTTTTGTAAAAGTCCTGAAACGCGCAATTTATTGACAGAGGGTCTGTGCACATGTCACCATTCTCATCCCTAATTTGTGAAATTAATCTAGCATTGGTAAAGCCTTTTAGACGATGAGCTAATAATCTTGAAGGCCTATCCCCACTCTCATAGTATTTGCTACGGGAGTATAAGAGAAGCCGCTCCATCTCCTTAGTGGTCAAAAGGTCGATCTGTAATTGAACCTTGGCACGCTCCTTATGCAAGGATGGTGACGGAGAAACAGAATTGAGATAATCCAGGTTAGCAAGCCTGTCAGGGAGATTCTGCAGATCATTTGTGTATTGTTTATTAGAGTGGGCGGTGTAAGATATAATTTGACCACGCAAATAAGCCTTAAGAGTTTCCCAGAGAAGAGCTGCAGAAATAGTACAATCTGCATTAAGATGTAAGAAATCATCTATAGAAGAAATAATTTAGGTGCAAAAATCATCCTCAGCTAAAAGTAAAGAATTAAGCCTCCAGAAAACAGTATGATGGGGAAAATCTTTAAAAAAAATTAATCTAGTGAAAGAGGGGCATGATCAGAGATGATGATCGGGTGGTAATCAACTGAGGATATGTTCGGAAGAAAAGAATTGGAAATAAAGAAATAATCAATACAGGAATAGGACCTATGCGCATGAGAATAGTGAGAAAAGGATTTATTGGTGGAATTGTAATGCCTCCAAGGGTCACAGATACCCATCCATCCATCCATCCATTTTCTAAGCTGCTTCTCCGTCAGGGTCGCGGTGGGTTGCTGGAGCCTATCCCAGCAGTCTTCGAGCGAAAGGCAGGATACACCCTGGAGAGGTCACCAGTCCATCGCAGGGCAGACACCTAGGGGCAACTTAGCATGTCCAATTGGCCTGACTGCATGTCTTTGGACTGTGGGAGGAAACCGGAGAACCCGGAGGAAACCCACGCAGACATGGGGAGAACACGCAGACTCCACACAGAGAGGACCCCGGTCACCCGGCCGGGGAATCGAACCCAGGCACTCCTTGCTGTGAGGCAACAGCGCTACCGTGCCGCCCCGTCACAGATACCATAATTAGAAAAAAAGTCAAGCACCACTTGGGATGTGTGTGAATTAGGGACGAGAGTGGAGGAAGAACGATCTAATACTGGATCAATAACAGAATTCAGATTGCCCACCATGATCAAAGAATGGGTGTGAAGGGATGGAATAGAGCTAATAATTTTATGCATGAACTCAGGATCATCATAATTAGGTGCATAAAAATTTACAAGTAATACCGGTTTATTTAGCAATATGCCTTTTACAATTAGCCAACTCCCCGTTCTATCAGAAATAACCCTCTCCATTACAAATGAAGTTCCAGATCTAATCAAAATAGCAACTCCTCTGGTTCTGTAGCTATAAGATGAATGAAAAATCTCACTCATATTGGCTACCCGCAGTTTAAAGTGGTCAAAATTGCTTAAATGTGTCTCCTGTAAAAAAATCACATCAGCTTTCAAACGCTTCAAATGTGCCATAACCCTGGATCTCTTAGTAGTATTATTGAGGCCATTAACGTTCCAACTTACAATTTTTAGGGACACCATAGAAAACTAGAAAAAATAAAATGAAATCAAATAAAATAAAATGAAAACTATGGAGAAAAACACACACCCATATAACCCACCCCACGGAACACTGACCACACCCACCCATTATATCAACTATTTCAACAAAGCTGAAACACAGAGCTATCCCAGACGTAAATATACTCCTGGTAACCACACGAGCAAACCACGTCAGGGAGTCTAACAAAGCAAAATATATACAGTCGATGTGCAGGATCAACCTCTTCCTGAATTTAAAGTCTTACTATGGTATTACACATAAAAGTATAACCACATCAGTTCCATACCGTTTCCAAAATCAACCATCGCTCAAACCCACTAACTGTTCTGCCTCTTTAGGACAGTCAAAAATCCGGTGTTCGCCATTAGCAGTAATGCAGAGACGTGCAGGATAAAGTAGTCCATAACGCACCCCATCCATTGAACATAGTGTGTTTCGCATGCCGTTGAACGCCGCTCGTGCCTTAGCGACCCTCGCAGTATAATCCGGGAAGACGGACAGAGACATGCCTGAGAACGACTTTCAGGGTTGAAGCCTGGCCTGTTTGAGGACATTAACGCAGTCTTCGTAGTAATGGAGTCGAGCAATGATCGGACAAGAAGGTTGACTTTGGGGCCAGTGATCGGTGTGCTCGGTCGATTCGTGGCAGATTAGGTAACTGGAGCGCGTCTTTGAGCAGTGTAGATACATTAGATGTTGACAGAGTTAAAGATCCGTCGTCCAGAACTCCAATGATGAGAATATTCTGTCTCCATGAGCGAGATTCTAGATCGTCACACTTGGCCTCCAGGTCAGCAACAGTCTTGGTCAAGGAAGCAACAGTGGTCTGAAGAGTCGCTACATCAGATTTTAAATCAGCTAAGTCACAAAGTAAATCTGTCTGCAATGCTGAAAGGTCCAACTTAATGTCAGAATAATGTTCATTCATCACATCACGAATTTCAGCCACTACTGCGTGAACAATTTCAGACATTAAAGCTGCGGTGTCCGGGGTCTGTGTGGGATCAGGGGGCACACTCGAAGGGCTCGATACGCCACTCGAATGCGGGGATGCGGCACGAACTGCAGGCCGGATCCTAGACTGTGAAAGTCCGGCAGTTTTAGCTAACTTGGACGGCATGACCATTGCGTGAAATGGAACCCGATAAGTGCAAATAAGGTAAAATACACGATACAGTAGGAGATTGACACTCCAGCACGTGAAATAATACAATTTAAAGAAGGCTTTGCGGACCCCCTAAAAAAAACACTGCTACTCCATCCACAGGCAAACCGGAAGTCTCACAATTTCCTTTTTTTAAATAAAGATGTTTTACTGGTTAGAAGTTAAATATACAATTCTGAGGTAAAAGTACTTTACTTTAAGAGAAATTTGCAATTCATTTGCAGTCATTGTTTTAGGGTGCAGGGTGCAAAGATCGTTAGTCGCCTTCTGTCAGTTCATTTGGCTCAGGCCTGACATCAAGGTAAGGGTCCTCCTGTCCTACAAGAGCTGCCCATTTGTCAAACACAAAAGAGCTGTCCCTGACTAGACAGAGATGTCATTTTTTGTTCCAGCCCAGTATCTCTAAAGTTACCACTCCTCCTCCTCCTACTACTACTACTACTAATAATAATAATAATAATGATAGCAATAACAGCAACTGTGGTGAAGAGCACTTTTTATACCAACAGCAGCTCCAAGTGCTTTACAGACTGATAGACTGACTGACAGGTGCTACAGTTTAATGGTAATTAAGGCTGAGTTCTTTTCATTAGTTACTGGTCAGAAGCTGAGTATTAATTCAAAATCATATGAAGCAATGACAAATCAAGTTAAAAGATCAATACAAAAGAGAGGCAAACTTCTAATCAAAAGCTAAATTGAAGTGTTTATTAAAAGTGTGTACTAAGCTAGATGTTCTAGTTAAAGTTGTGATTGAGCGCCACAGTTTAGAAGTATAATAACAGAAAGAGGCCTCCCTATGTTCTCTGTATTCAATGGATTGTATGGCAGAAGGCCAGTATCTGCAGGTCTAAGATCATGTGCTGGAACATATACAGAAAGTCCTTCTGACACACAGGTGCTAGAACATTTAGAACTTATAGAACCACCAGGCCATAGCAGGGCACTTTAAGAACCATTAAAAGAAATTAAAAATTCATCCTAAAGAAGCAGGTGGCCAGTAAAGTTCTTTCAAGATGGATGTGACATGAGTTCCCTTTTTTGTTTCTGTTAGTATATGCGCTGCTATATTTTAAACAAGCTGCAGAGGATGAACTGTTTTCACTAGAAGCCAAAAGAGAATCATCATGGCCTTCTAATGATTTCTGGAACTACAAAATGCATGTTTTATTCAATAGAAGCATGCTTGTCTTGAAACTCTACAAGTTTTACACAAGTACCACTTGTTTCATTGTAGGTATTGGAAACAAAAGGGATAAATTCTTAGAACATCCAGGGGAAAGTTGGCCAATCAGGAATTATTTTTCTGCAAGGTATCTAGGTAGATGTACAATACCTTAGTGGCTCTTCTGTTGGTAAGCACTTCAAGAACTGAAGAGAACACCTACTATATCAGATTAACAATCAGCATCATTATGAAGTGAAAGAGAAATCAATAAAGGTGTGAGAAGTAGATCTCCAGGATCATAAGTGACTGCTGCTCTAGGGCTTCTTGAAACAGCGACAGCAGCTCTATAGCACGCTTCTCCACCGAAAAAGTTCATGTGAAATTATTTTTAAAACACAGGCTACTATATCAATCAAAACCTCATGTGAAACACAGAAATTCTTTAAGAAGTTTTAGATGTTTTATATGAAGCAGCCAAAAACGTCTGAAATGTTGTTAGCTTAGCACAGTGGTTTCCAAACTATTTACTGTCTGCATTCAATTTCCTACCGCATAACCCTCTCTGTCACAGACGTACATACATAAATCAGTTCTACAATTTACCAGCAGTGAAAATCCTCCTGAAAATCTTTTAAAATCCTGAATCTTATCAGGAAATAAATGCAATTGTAGGCACCTCTTCATTTAATACTTTGTGCAGCCTCCCGTTGGGGTCTTCTCCTATAATGCTTAATGGGACTAGGGTCTTTGGAAGAAAAACAGCCACACAGATCCATCACCATCACTGCAAGCTCAGTAACGTTTGGCAAACCGGAGGCACTTGAGTTTGTTGGTTCTTGACAGCAGAGGCTTTTTTTCTGGCAACACCTTTAAACAGCTTGTGGTTATATAGGTGGTGTTTGTGGTTTGGGAGCCCCCAAGACCTAAATAATGCCCGTAATTCCCTATCTGTGAACCTTGGAGAGTCTTTGTCCACTTAAATCATCCTCCTTACTGTGCATGGGGTCAGTATGGACTTACATTTTCTTCCCCACAGGTTCTAAACTTCGCCAGGGATGCCAACAATGGTTGAAAGAATTTTTTTTTTTCTTTCAATTTTTATACCTTAAATAAAGGTAAGATTTTTGCTAATATTTTGAATAAAAGATCAGAAGGATAAGTAATAGTCAGGAAATATAATTGAGTTTATTACTGTAATTTAAAGTACAGTACATTTCTCTAAAAGTGTACAACAGAAAATGTTCTCCTAAGATAAATAAAACTTAATAAATAATTCATGTTAGGGGTGTCTCTGTACTACTGTATTGCAGGTGTGGGTGCTCTGGACATCGTGTCAGAGCTCAGGGAGGCAGATGAACAAAATTGAGACACAGATTGAACATCTTCCACTCAGAACTTAATGGCACAACAAACACGTTAACAAAATGCTCACAGCTAAATACGGATCACAGAAGCTACAAACGAACTCACTAAAAGTGAAATCTATACCATGTCTGTGTGAGTGAAACTAACTGAAGTACATTGTGCATCATACAGGCCTTGATAACAGTGAGTAAAGGATACTATCTTCATTCTTGAACACAACAATGCACGATAAACTGAAATAAATGTCATTAGTTTCTCATGACAGTGCTCAGTGCTCAGAAGGGACTGGAGTGAAACTTTCTTCTCTAATACAACCCTTCATGATAAGAGAGTGATATATACAACTATTAGAGCACAAGTTTGCCATGTTCTAGAAGGAGTCTGTACCGCCTGTACCAGAAAAGTACCAATGTAATTGTGTGGCCAAGTTATTAAAGATTAATGTTGGAGTGTTCTGACGTACCCCCAACATCATTCAACATACCCCTAGGGTTACAAGTACTACTGTTTTTTTTGTCATTTATAAGAACATAACAAGAAGGAGTACATAATTTCCTAAATGTTATTGTTTTACAACATATACAGTGTCAATACAATACAGCTTTAGATTTAAATCATAGTTGTTTAAAAAGTAATTATTTTACAATAATAGTATGATTTGCCAAATTTTACAACCCAAAGAAATCACAACTACCTGTTAAAAAGCAAAATCGCAAAGACTATTTGGGTTGGGAGGACAATTCATTCCCTACAAAACATTGGACGAAACATAATGTTGAGAAGAAGAATATAATGCTGAGAAGAAAGAACAGACAGAGTAATTAAAAAATGTGCTAAAAGCATTAAAAGAAGTAGCCTTCCAAGCAAGACTAGGCAATCCTAGTTTTCATGAACCACCACTGGCTGTAGAGTATTAGTGCCATGTCTTCAGTACATGAAATAATAATAATAATAAAATAATTAATAATTTGCATTATGGCCAGGATGGCAAATTAACATTTTACACCCACTGCCTACAGTATCCTGCTGGATGCCATTTAAGAATTTTTCAGAGCCACTTTTTGTCAATAATTTATATTACAATTATACCTACTACTGCTAAAAATAATAATAAAATGATCTAATGAACTAACATATATTGGAAAAACTCGAAAGTGATTATAGTGATCAATACATCAAAATACTATTCCAGTTTACATTCATTACACTTATTCCAGTGAAGCCTGAGTGGCCAGGGTCTCAGGAACAAAAAGCACAACTGCCAACTCTTGTGAAAAAATTGACATTTTTGTTTTTCAAAGACAATCAAATGTTCTTTTAGGAATCACCAGTCCACCAGCGAGTGTGACCTGTTCAGAAACCCAAAGAATACAAAAATATAGAAGGTGACAAAAGGGCTACATATGCATGCATACATGGAAAAGCACATCATTGCTTGTTAATCTGTCCTGTTTGCTAAGTGAGTTTCTTATCGCAATTCAATTGCTCAGTTACAAAAGTATACAGGTATGTTTCACCTTCATTGCTGCCACAAGCTCCTTCAATTTTTTCACCACATCTGGTAACTCTAAGCAAGAGAAGCAGGGTTATCATTGGGGGATGTTTTATAAGTTGTTTTTGTTAACATATTGTCAGGCAAACCCATAATACATATACCGTTACATACCTTTCAAGGCTGAAACTATTTCATCACTGATCATAGCTCTCTTTTTGGGAGGCTGCAAGAAGCTCTTTTCACTTTCAGCATCTATCAGACTCTTTAACACAACAAATATACAACAACAGATTGAATTCTTAAGTGGTAATGAAGGAAGTGATTACTAACAAAGTTTCTGTGTTGTAGGTTTTCCTATGTAATTGCCTTTGTAAGACATAGTACATGGTATACAGGATAGAAAACATTACATTACAAATTCCCTTACACAGCCACAGAATCCAGCTGAAAGTGCTGCAACATCTACTGTGTTAAGCAACTGATCAATCAGTTAATGATTGTTACTTTAGAGCTGGATAGCAGAAAGGTTGAGCTATGTCTATGCACTTTATGAGTTTTATTAGAGATCTCTTCTCTAAGAGCATAAATAAACTAACCATTTAAAAAAAAAAAACTGTCTGTATAATAAGTGTTGGTGCTGTGTTAGGATCAGGGTGTTTTCTTTTTTCAGATCTTCTTTAAGAACCTCAGCCATGTGCTTGGCTGCCTTTTTTGTCAGTATCTGATCAGAAAAGAAAGAAACAAGGGGCTGTTATAGGATTACAGGGAAAAAAGTCACTTTTAATTTTAATTCTGCAATTATGAACTATAAAAAACAGCAAAAGATGTTGACTACACACTGTCATCATCATCATCGTTAACTGCTTAGTCCAGATAGGGTTGCAGTAGCAGTTGGGAGAGCAGAGAATCCCAGATGACCCTGTCCCACCGCAACTTCCTAAAGCTTATTCCCGGGGACCCCAAGCCACTCCAAGGCCAAGTTGGAGATATAATTCCTCCAGTGGGTCCTAGGACGACCCCAGGGTCTTATCCCAGTAGGCCATGCCTGTCCAGGGGACATCCGAATCAGATGCCCGAACCACCTCAGCTGGCTTCTCTCAATGCAGAAGAGTAACAGCTCTACTCTGAGCTCCTCCTGAATGACCAAGCTCCTCACCCTATTAAATAGAGTGTAGCCCGCCACCCTGCAAAGAAAGCTCATTGCTGCTGCTTGTATTCGCCATCTCATTCTTTCGGTCATTACCCACAGCTCATGACCACGGGTGGCTGCATTACTGTTGCCACCTGTCCCAGCCTGCTGCCGATCTCACGATCCTTCTTCCCATCAGTCGCGAACAAGACCTCGAGATACTTAAGCTCCTCCACCTGGGGCAAGTAATTTCCCCTTACATGGAGTGGGCATGCCATCCTTTTCGGGTCTAAGACCATCGACTCAGACTTGGAGTTGTTGATCTGCATACCAACCACTCAACAGCTCCAAACCACTCCAGTGAGTGCTGGAGGCATCCACGTGATCCAGTCAAAAGAATAACATTGTCTGTAAATAGCAGAGACGCCACCCTCCAGCCTCCACACATAATGACCTCCTGACCCTGGCTATGCCTTGACACCCTGTCCATGAATATCATGAACAGGAGTGGAGACAGGGCACAACCCTGGCGGAGTCCAACGCTAACACTGAAAGGGTCCGACTTAACACCGAGTATACGAACACAGCTCTCACTCCAGGAGTACAGAGATTGAATGGCCCAGAGTAGTAGCCGTGGCACCCCATACTCCCGGAGGACCTCCCACAAGATATCTTAGGGAACACAATCGTAAGCCTTCTCCAAATCCACAAAACACATGTAGACTAGGTTGGCAAACTCCCATGCCCCCTCAACAATCTGTGACTGTTAGATGGCACACCCTCTGGTCTTCTTTCTTAAAAAATAGGAACCACCACCCTGGTATGCCAGTCCAAGGGTACTGTTCCCAAGGTCTAAGCAATATTGCAGAGGCGTGTGAGATATGACAGCCCCACAATATCCAGAGCTTTTAGCATCTCCAGATGAATTTCATCCAACCCCAGGGGGTTCTTGGGTTACCGCCCTGACAGGCACCCACAAGCTTTTGGCGACAGCTACGCCTGGCAGCTTCCACAATGGAGGTTTTGAACAGGATCCATTAAGACTCCATGTCCCCTACCTCCTCCATGAGAAAAGCTCTCCCAGTGGTGGAAGTTAAAATCATTCCGAACAGGGGCCTCCGACAGTTGTTCACAGCACACCCTCACTATTCACTTGGGCCTATCGGGTCTGACTTTCAGTCTTCCCTGCCATCTGATCCAACTCACCACCAGATGGTGATCATTTGACACCTCAGCACCTCTCTTCACCCGAGTGTCCAGAACATATGGTCCCAAGTCAGATGAAACGGCAACAAAGTTGATCATTGACCTCAGACCCAAGGAGTTCTGGTACCATATACACTTATGACCATCCTTGTGTTCGAACTTGGTGTTCGTTATGGACAATTCATGCAATTCTGGCACAGAAGTCCAATAACAATTCACCATTCGGGTTTAGATTGGGCAGGCTGTTCTTCCCAATCACGCCTCTCCAGGTCTCCCAGTCACTGCCAACATGAGCATTGAAGTCTCCCAGTAAGACTACGGAGTCTGTAGGCAGAACCCTTTCCAGAACCCCACACACTCGCTCCAAGAAGGCTGAATACTCCGACCTGTTGTTTGGTGTATAAGCACACACAACAGTCAGAGTTCTCCTCGCTGCAATTTTAATTCACTCTGAGGTGACCCTCTCATCCTCTGGGACAAACTCCAACTGCATGGCCACCAGCAAGGGACTCGTGAGTATCCCCATACCCGCCCAGTGCCTCTCACCTTGTGCAACCCCAGAGTAGGAGAGGGAACAACCTCTATGCAGGAGTTTGGTTACAGAGCTGACACTGTGAGTGGAAGTGAGCCCAACTGTATCTAGTTGGTACCTCTCAACCTCCCTCAGAAGCTCTGGCTCCTTCTCCCCAGTGAGGTTACACTCCACGTACCAAGAGCCAGTTTCTGCCGCAGGGGCCTAGCCTACCAAGGGCCACCGCACAAACTCACACTGCCTATACGGCACTGCACTGCTCCCCCATGCTGGACCTTGCGGCTGGTGGGCCCACATGGTCTCCCCACGTTGCCTCTTCGGGCTGAGACTGGCTGGGTTACATGGCTGCCTGATTGTCTTTGTCAATTTTTCATGGAGGGTTTTTGGATCGAGTTAGTCTGGGTCTTCACTCCAGACCTGTTTGCCCTGGGCAAAACCCTACTAGGAGCATTGCTCCCGACAACTTAGCTCTGAAGATACCTAGACTACACAAGCCCTTCCGCCATGACAAGGCTCTGAACAAGGAAGGGACTACACAATGTGCAATGTGAATATTACAGTTTACTAACTGCTGTGCATAATACTCATGTTGACAAGACACACATTACCATGTTGCTTTTGCGTCACTTTCTAACAGTACTAGACAAAACATTGTGTCGAATACTGGACCCCAAGTGCCAGCATTTTTACAGTATTTACCAATGTGTTTTATATCTTTCTGAAACTAATTTAATGCAAAAAATCTTAAACCGATAACCTTTTGGACAAAAAGTGTCTGAAAAAAAGTCTTTCATAACATGACATAAGTGTCCACACAAATTATCACTTTACAGCAGTTTATAAATTCAATACAGTTGCCTTTTAATGTTTGTCTAGTGTTCTCAAAAGCAAAAACAAGCACTACCCAAGTGCTAACCAGAATGGGTGGTGTTTCATCTCAGTATAGCAGTTACACTGACACAGTAGTGTGTATGGTTCTGGTTGTTTTCTTGTTTGTATTTTTTTAAACACATATCAGTGTCAGTGCTAGGTTAAGAGTAGACCACTACCAAAAATAGCTGGACAAGAGTAGCTCTGTGGTCAGAAACAGATCACGGACATGTGTCAGGCTCCAGTCCTCACAGACCAAATCACTGCAGATTTAAGCACACTGCCTTATCTGCCTTATTAAACACACCTGATTCAGCCCATCAGCTAATCAACATATAAATAATTAGGATTTTTTCACAAGACAATCATGCTTATCATTATTATTATTAGACATTGTCCAGGCCTTCACCATCAGAACAAGGCAGGAGTATCTGGTAACTGGCAATTCAGTGTATCTGAGCAATAGGTTTTGACATGCAAGTGTTTAATTTAGTCCATGTCTGCCTAGGGCTAAACAATTTAAGGAAAATATTTAATTGCATTTATTAATATTTATTAATTTTTTCTGACTAATACTGCGACTGCAATTTGATTTGTGAATATTATTTATAAGGTATAAGGTTCAGCCCTGTTTTTTTTTTGGCCAAGAAGTCTAGATTATACACCTTTTCTGGCTTGACCCTTGAATGTAGTGTTCCAAATGGCCAGTAAGTTGCAGTTGTGCTGTCAAAACACATGGAGGTTTGGTTGCCTGTGACTGGTCTAAATTATCTACAACCACTTCACAAGCTCTGTGTTATTAGGTTTATTTTCCATTCTTAATACCTAAGACAATATTTCTGACAACACAATTATCTTTATCTTTACCATATCTCTTAAAAAAAATTAGCTTTTGCAATTTAAAAACTGCACCCTCTTACACTGCAATTTCAATTTAAAACCAATTCATTTTTCAGTCCTACGTCTGTCATACAAGTGTGTTAGAAGTACCTCTTCTGTATGCTCGTCTTTCTGTAAGGACTTCAGTTCAGGTCTTGAATCCACCATCCACCAAGTGCCTGAAAAAAGAAACAAAAAATACAGCTGTAAATAAATACCAGTAATTGGCATGATGGAAAAAAAATCTTCCCATCAGTCTTTTTTTTTTCAATGTAGCGAAAATGGAAGCAGGCTCTTTTAAAATAAAGTGCACCTTGGCATTCTTAAAAATATTTGTCACTTGTGCCATTTCTATTCACATATCTTCTTAGTTTTCTTTGGGTTAGGATGCAGCGCAGCAGTTGCGATATTTGATTCTGCATGGGATGTCTGAGTTCTATGTGGAACCTGAAAACAAAACATGTACTTCATAAGTATGAGGTAGGAGTCTCTAATCAACAGGCAATTAAATGTATGTGCATCTGAGTGATTTTTCTAACAGTATATATAATTGTATATACATTATTAATTATTAATGTATAATTTAGTCAAAATCTGCCAGAGGTGAGTCCTACAAATGTGTTACAAATACCTTTCTTGTGGGCTTTTCTGTCTGTGAGGACAGGAGTTCAGGTTTTGAATCCATCAATGTAGTTGCCTGGAAAAATATAAATAAATGCTGCCCATCATAGTCAACTTACAAAAAAATATCAACCTTTTAGTAGCAGCCAAAAATTACAACAGGCTCTTTTAGAGTCTGGGTTCTGTATGCAACCTGAGAACAAAATAAGGGACAGAAAAAGTGATCTTGAAAGAAACAGGGTTTGGCCAGCTGATGTGTAAGCAGAGCACACAGGATCAGATAGCTCCAAGAGCCAGGGTCATGCATTTTTTCAAAAACTATGGGTTACTGATCTACCCAAAACAAGTTATGACAATCAACTACAACCCTAATTCCAATGAAGTTGGGACGTTGTGTAAAACATAAATAAAAACAGAATATGATGATTTGCAAATCCTTTTCAACCTATATTCAATTGAATACACTACAAAGACAAGATATTTAATGTTCAAACAGATAAACTTTATTGTTTTTTGCAAATATTCACTCATTTTGAATTTGATGCCTGCAACACGTTCCAAAGAAGATGGGACAGGGGCATGTTTACCACTGTGTTACATCACCTTTCCTTTTAACAACACTCATTAAGCATTTGGGAACTGAGGACACTAATTGTTGAAGCTTTGTATGTGGAATGCTCAAAAAACACCTGCTGGGAACATTCCACAGGTGAACAGATTAATTGGAAACAGGTGAGTGTCATGACTGGGTTATAAAGGGAGCATCCCTGAAAGGCTCAGTTATTCACAAGCATGGATGGGGCAGGTTCACCACTTTGTGAACAACTGTGCGAGCAAATAATTCAACAGTCTAAGAACAATGTTTCTCAATGTGCAATTGCAAGGAATTTAGGGATTTCAATATCTACAGTCCATATTATCATCAAAAGATTCAGAGAATCTGGAGAAATCTCTGGAAGTAAGTGGCAAGGCAGAAAACCAACTTTGAATGCCCGTGACCTTCGATCCCTCAGGCGGCACTACATATTGACATCATTCTGTAACAGATATTACCGCACGGGCTCAGGAACACTTCAGAAAACCATTGTCAGTGAACTCAGTTCGTCGCTCCATCTACAAGTGCAAGTTAAAACTCTGCCATGCAAAGCGAAAGCCATATATCAACAACACCCAGAAACGCAGCCGGCTTCTCTAGGCCCGAGCTCATCTGAGACGGACTGACGCATAGTGCAAAAGTGTCCTGTGATCTGACGAGTCCACATTTCAAATTGTTTTTGGAAATCATGGACGTTGTCTCCTCTGGGCCAAAGAGGAAAAGGACTGTCCGGATTGTTATCAGCGCAAAGTTCAAAAGCCAGCATCTCTGATGGTATGGGGGTGTGTTAGTGCCCATGGCATGGGTAACTTGCACATCTGTGAAGGCACCATTAATGCGGAAAGGCACATACAGGTTTTGGAGGAACATATGCTGCCATCCAAGTAACGTCTTTTTCAGGGACGTCCCTGCTTATTTCAGCAAGACAATGCCAAGCCACATTCTGCATATGTTACAACAGCGTGGCTTCATAGTAAAAGAGTGCGGGTACTAGACTGGCCTGCCTGCAGTCCACACCCGTCTCCCATTGAAAATGTGTGGCACATTATGAAGCGCAAAAGACAACAACGGAGACCCCGGACTATTGAGCAACTGAAGTTGTACATCAAGAAAGAATGGGAAAGAATTCCACCTACAAAGCTTCAACAATTAGTGTCCTCAGGTCCCAAATGCTTAATGAGTGTTGCTAAAAGGAAAGGTGATGTAACACAATGGTAAACTTGCTCCTGCCCCAACTTCTTTGGAACATGTTGCAGGTATCAAATTCAAAATGAGTGAATATTTGCAAAAAACAATAATGTTGATCTGTTTGAACATTAAATATCTTGTCTTTGTAGTGTATTCAATTGAATATAGGTTGAAAAGGATTTGCAAATCATCATATTCTGTTTTTATTTATGTTTTACACAACATCCCAACTTCATTGGAATTGGGGTTGTAACATGTTCATACAGCTAGCTTATGAGTATCAAGTCACATGCCATTTCACATTCACATGCAATCTGTGACTTCTTGAAATTCTTCAATATTCTCAATATACTGGCACTACCCCAGTGAATTAGCAGACTTTTGCATGGGTACACATCAATAGTTTTAGCTAGAAGCTATAACTAAAACCCTGAACATAATGTGACCAACCTTTCCTTTTAAGAGGAGCTCTGCTTTTGTTTTTCATGGTCAAAATCATCTGTCCAAAAATATTACATTAATCACATTCATTATTCTGCAGTAATGTGAAAAGAACTACCACTACTGGATATTATTTATGGATCTTTCATTTACCAAAACATCCCACCACTAGCACACTTCATACTTTTGCATCATATCTTTCATAAGCGTTTGAAAGACGCAGTCGAAAGAGTTTAGTGCTCACAACAATAGCTATTAAACAAATGACTGAAGCAAGTTGTTTTGCGAGCTAACCTTTTATTTAGCTAGTTAGCTAGTTTTATTAGCTACGACCATAGCCTAACACTAAAAACATGAACATAAATTTGTGTTGAGAGAACATTTTCTATGTCCATCCATTCAACCATCCATCCAACCATCCATCCATCCATCCATCCATCCATCCATTATCTTCCGCTTCTCTGTTGTTCAGGTCATGGGCGAAGCATTCTAAGCAATGAGGCCCAGACCTGATTTTCCCCAGCCACTTCCACTAGCTCCCCAGGGGGGATTCTGAGGCGCTCCCAGGCCAGCTGGGCAATATAGTCATGCCAGTGTGTCCTGGGTCTTCCCCAGGGTCTCCTCCCGGGTGGACTTGCCTGTGACACCTCCCGAGGGAGGCGTCCAGGAGGCATCCTAACCAGATGCCCGAACCACCTCAGCTGGCTCCTCTCAACGTGAAGAAGCAGCGGCTCTACTCCGAGTCCCTCCCGGATGACCGAACTTCTCACCCTATCTCTAAGGGAGAGTCCAGACACCCTGCGGAGGAAACTCATTTTGGCCGCTTGTATTCATGATCTCATTCTTTCAGTCATTACCCAAAGCTGATGACCGTGAGGGTGGGAACGTAGATCGACCGGTAAATCGAGAGCCTTGCCTTATGGCTCAGCTCTTTCTTTACCACAACAGACCGGTAAAGAGCCCGCATCACTGCTGACCCAGCACCAATCCGCCTGTCAATCTCCCGCTCCCTTGTACCATCAATCGTGAACAAGACCCCGAGATACTTAAACTTCTCCACTTGAGGCAAGAGCTTATCCCCGACCCAGAGAGGGCTCTCCACTCTTTTCCACCTGAGAATCATGGCCTTGGATTTGGAGGTACTGATTCTCATCCCGGCCGCTTCACACTCGGCTGCAAACCGATCCAGCGAAAGCTGAAGTTCACAGCCTGATGTCCCCAAGAGGACCACATCATCTGCAAACAGCAGCAATGTGACCTTGAGGTCACCAAACTGGAAACCCTCCATCCCCTGACTGTGCCTAGAAATTCTATCCATAAAAATTATTAATAGAATCGGTGACAAAGGGCAGCCCTGACACTGGGAACGAGTCTGACTTACTGCCGGCCATGCAAACCAAACTCCTGCTTTGTTTGTACAGGGCCTGAATGGCTCATAGCAAAGAGCCATGTAACAATAGAGTCTCCAGGAGGAGCACTTTCAAGCACCCTTCCCAAGGACTCTAAGAAGGCTGGGTACTCTGAACTGCTGTTCAGTGGATAAATACAAACAACAGTCAGGACTCGTTCCCCAACCTGAAGGCGTAGGGAAGCTACCCTCTCGTCCACCGAAGAAAACCCCAACATACAGGTGCTGAGTCGAGGGGCTATGAGAAAGCCCACACCTGCCCACCACCTCTCACCATGGGCAGCTCCAGAAAAGAATAAAGTCCAGCCCCTCTCAAGGAGATTGGACCCAGAGCCCAAGCTGTGTGTTGAGGTGAGCCTGACTATATCTAGCCGGCCTCTCTCAACTTCGTGCATCAACTCAGCCTCTTTCCCCGCAAATGAGGTAACATTCCAAGTTCCAAAAGCCAGTTTCAGCAACCGAGGATCAGAACGGCAAGGCCCACGCCTTCGGACACTGCCCGATCCACAAAGCACCGAACCCCTACTACTGCCCCTTCCATCGGTGGTGGGTCAATGGGAGAGCTGAAGTATGTGTGCTATGTCTTTACTGTTTCAGCATCATGTAATGATATAACGTCATTTTTATATGGCATGCATAAGATAACTTACCTAATAGGTTAGAAGTGCTCTGCTCCTCCAATGCAGCTCCACAATGTTCTTCTGCGCCAACATACCCACAACAAGGATGCACGTTAATTGACTGGCTTGATTTCGAACTTTGAGCGCAAAGCTTTGAAACCAAAAGCACCAAAAAAAGCAAATGTAGGTGATGTAATCCATCAACGGGTTGGAGAAGAGAAATAATTCTGTTACAGAATTACAAGATGGAACATTGCGCAAAGTCTTGAGTCTGGTAGCTTATGAATTGATAAAAAGTGAAAAAAGTGCTGCATGGTGGTGAAGGAGCTTGTTAAGTCAAGAAGGCAACTCTGTAAAGATATTCAGCTAAACATTTAATCCAAGTTCATGCATGAAGTGTCTGAGTCAAATAATGTCTATGCAATACATGCAAAATGCATTAAAACATATGCCATTCTTCCTAATAATATATAGAGAGAGAAACTGAAAAGGCTTTGTAGGTCTAAAATGAGACTTTTGTCACATTTAAAAGAAAAATGTAATATAACTTTGAAGGATCCACAGAACAGACAGCAGAGGTCCAATGTGTTTGCACTTACATGTAGCCCAAACTCTGTTGCTCACCCATTAATGAGAAGGTGCAGGTGAAAAAAGGGGAAAAAAAATAAATGTCTATTGCATTTTTTTGTGCATGAATATTAGAAGTGACTCACATGCTCTGGACAACCAGCACCATCATAGACATTAAATAAAAAATAAAAGCTACCAAGAGCAGTCTGTGTAACATAGATTACATAGAGTTATGACATAACTGAAGTTTGAGGAAAGACCACGCCTAAACTCCTCCTACTTAATTCTAGCGTCCTATGAATACCAGTTCTTAACTCCTCCTACTTGTGAAGAATTTCACACCCCACCTTCTCCCCTTTCTCCTCAACCTTGTCCACGCATGCAGTTGATCTTTAATGGGACTTTAGCCTTCTCGTGACCTGCAGAAGACGTACCGAACTCTAGCCCTCCATTCTTCATCTCACTCACCCAGTTGTGGTCTGCTTTCGCAGATCTATATCTAAAAAGTAAGACAAAAATAAATTTGGTGAAAATCAGTACAGTAATAAGGAAGTTATTTGATCATTAATACACATCATATCAGCACACGCGTATTTGATTTTGACCGCTCCAACATGGTGTAAGCACAGTCCTATCACCCCAGATAGAACAACAGACAACATAAGTTATATACATAAGATATACATAAGTATCAATGGGAAACACTGCTTTGATGTTAAGAGGGCAGATAACATAATACTCTACCTTACGCTACCTTATTGTTTTATTCCTACAGTTAAGATGGACTGCCTGCTATCGTGCTCTTTAGTAAATGATGTTAATCGCTGACAACAGGATCCTGGAACAGGTGGTTATCAAGAGTGAGAAGCAGCGTCTAGCCACGCTACAAACAACAGAGTAATATACCTTCATAACAAGCACTGCTAAATTTAGAAAAGCTTAAAACCTACTTATTGGGAGTTTTAGCTGAAACTTGGAGCAGCGGGACAGCAGTCAGTTTCTGTGAGGGAGTAGATGGCCTATACTCAATACTAACTGCTTGGTACTTTGGCAAATCTGATGCCTCCTACACCAAACTGATGCTGCGTTGGAGCGCTGCCGTAAACAGGGAACTAATAGTGCGTTCATTCTGGAGGCAGCTGTGTCTTTGTGCAGCATTTTAACTGAAAAGGAACCTCGCATTCAACACAATGCTTCAGAACCATCATATGTCGTAAGTTTCACTGAGACGTACACGTTCTATCAGTTTACTCGCAGTCACTGACACTCACCTCCGGCTGTGAAGGTAGATTACCTCAGTGTATACGGATAGATCCCGAATCTGCAGCAGCTGTTTTCCTTGCATTGAAACTGTTGTGGGAATTTATTGAGTATAGAGAACAGGCTGCTTTAAAGAGTCATATTTGCAGTATTATTATTATGAATTATGTGCTCCTAGTCTGAAATTTAGCTGTCAGCTCTGATGTAACTGTGATAGCATAGCAAAACAAGACAACACACCAAGCCAAAATTTATGTAGAAAAACATTATTTTAGAACTTCTAAGTTGCAGGATTTTTTTAGCACTCTGGGATAATGTCACTTTCCAGCACAGACCACTGTAGTTGTGTCGTCATTTTGAAGTCGCCCATTTAGGGAACTCTGGGTCTAAAAGGAATTTCTGAATAAGAAGAATACATTTTCGAAAACTTTCACACCCTGTGATAATCCAAAAAGTTCCAAAGCATATTTTGTTTTATGAACAATATTGAATGTATGTAAATATTGCTACATGTAAGCTAATGCTGTGCACTGAATTGATGTCATTATACTGGCAGCCTTCTTTAAAACAAGATGCAAACCAGCACGCTTTACCAGTGTGGTAGTGTATTACCATGTACAGACTGAGGGCAGATGAAAAGAAACAGGTTTCCTTGCAGTTTTCTGTTCTTCATCTGATACTCACTGAAACACGACAAATCATTCCACTGTGTTCATAGCTTGATTTGATATGCTCTACAAACTTACCAGCACTTATTAACTGCAGGCTAATTCAGTACAGACTCAGTTTAGTATTATTGCTACCCAGACCCAGATGTCGTAATTATTATTTTAATGCTGGTAACATTTTGCCAGGACAGTTTTTTTGCTCCACATTAAATGGTGCAGCAGTTGCATTCTGGCACCTGAGACATTATAATAATTACAGCTGCACATTTTGACAGGAAACAGGAAACAGTGGAAAAGGAAAATTCGAACAAGCTGTTGTCAGAAAAGTAGCTGACTTCAGCTTAATGGATGATGCATGATATGAACAGCTTGCTCTGATTCTGCTTGACAGAATCAACATTAACTTATTTTTGCTGTTTCACAGCACTAAAACAAGTATTGTTCCATTCCATTTGCTTTGTTTGTTATAGCTAATCAAAACTGCTGCACCATTTAAGGTGGAACTGGAAAACTCGGACAAGAAGCTGGTGAAAAAGAAGGTAAACTCAGCCTCTTAATTTTAACGTGTAGTATTTTTGATAAGGAGTTTTAGGCTATCAATATATCTTACCTAGAGATGTTATGTGAAGGCAAACCTATAAAAATGTGCTACAGTAAGACATTAAGATAAGCTAGCACAACTCGCCAGAACACCGCCATAGCCCACCTTACTTTTTTGTGTAGCTTAGTAACATCAAATTGATGCACAATAACTTTAGCTTGCATGTAGCAATATTATTATTATTAAACGATTAAGGGGATCCAGTGATATTAAGAAGAAAAATCTACACAAGACTAAACTTATCAAGTTCTAAACATTTTTAATTAACACAGCGTGCGATAGAGGTGATTTTTCTAAAACCTCATTCATTTTGGCCACATAGAAATTGTGCTTAGACCCAGAATTCTGGGAATGGGGGTCATCAAAATGTCAGTCAATAACTCAGTAATAGCATTACAGTAATATTAAGCTGAGTGTGTACTGAGTTAGCCTGAGTGCAGGTACAAGTGTAGAGCTTTTGCATGTTTTTTAAGGAGGCTGCCAGTGTAATGACATCAATTCAGTGCGCAATAGCATTAGCTTATATCTAGCATGTCTGCCTTAAAATCCTGCCTAGGGGACAGTTGCCTCCTAATTGGATCACAACACAAGTTCCCCTCTTGGAAACTGTGCTGAACAGCCAACAAAGTCGTATTTACAGCTGGTAAACTTGGGTATCTGGATGATACAGAAGCTTACGAGATATGGCATATAACATGATCTTTCACCTTTTACACAAGTGAAAATTATAAACTTGACTGAATGTGAAAAATATATACCCAATATGCTTCTATTAGATCTAGGTGCTTTGTAACACAACGAAGAAAAAGCACAGTATGTTTTCTCAGGACCTCCATGCTTTCTTTTTCTATGGACATATCTATGAACAAGCACCTGAATAGAGTGAAATTGTATGTACTAGTTAACCATCTGGTATATACAACCTTCTGACGAGCACCCAAACGCAGAGGAGTCCCACCCAACTCAAATCAAACAGAAGAAAACATCAGGAAAAAAGGCATTGAAATAGACTGCTAAGTAGGACACATTGCTCAAAGAAGGTGGCAGCATAGACCTGAGTGGTTTCTGGATGATATTTGTTGTAAAAATTAGTGAGGGCCCAAAACAGACTGAAGGAAAGGACTGTGTACTATTACCGTACTGATTAATGGACTCAATAATGATAACTACTGATCAATAATGACACAGCTGCTCCCCAGTTTAGAGCCTCTTCATGTGGTTTTTACAGAGCCAGCTCTAACTTATAAGTGGCCACCAGGGGGGCTCCTGAACTATACATCAGCTAACTGGATTGCTAATTCATGTTTGCTAAAACATGAATAGGACACTTGTAACTCCTCAGAGTAAGAAAAACTGAATAAGTACTTCTAGCTAATCTCACCAATATCACAAAAAATACTTTTAATTGATTGAGAATGCCAAAAATCGTGATTTAAAAATGTTAAATGTTCAGTACTAGTAGGACTACTCAAATTATTAAATTATTAAAATGTATCAGTCAAAACAATAGCTTGAAACCTCAGAGGAAAGATTTATTTTTAAGCTGCTTACAATGTCTGTAGGAGGGCCTTGGTTGGATAGGGGGGCATAAAAAATCTGTTTAGTGCCCCCACAATGCTAGAACCAGCCCTGGGTATATATTTGATATTAAGGAATCTATAATTGAGTTTCTGCAGTCATTCAGTAGAAGGAGTCTTTGAGGTAGCAGGATATTAAATGTGAAAAGGCTGTTTTTGCTGAGGAGGGAGACCCCTCTATTCATTGTATAGCAGCATTCAGTATGATTTTATTTCATACCTTCAGGAAGAAGTATGCTACAAATGGGGACACTGTGAAATAAATACTGAGAAGCCACTCACAGCCTTGTAGGCAATCCTTGGGGCATCCACCATAAAGAACAGCTTCATTGCACACCACACGACTGGACAAATGGTGGATAGCATGGTTAAAGAATATTTAATGTGCTCAGGAAGCTTGTTTTACATTCTGCGAATTGCACTTGTTAGCTCACTGCGGCTTTTTTCCTCTTAAGGGAGTCTTCACAAGAAGCTATCCATGTCCAGCTTGTTTACCATCAGGCAGCCATTGACAGATTATCTACAGGAGGTCTGCCATCCAGGACTTGAGCAGAACTGCTGATATACCAAGGATGTGTCACTAAAGTGAGGGAAAACTTAGAGCATTTTTTTAGAGAAGGGAACTTTGGGCTTCTTGGGCCTCACTATGAGATTATGTACGAATATCAGAGTTTATTTCCCCATTTCTAAGACAAGTAAGGAAGAACCAGCAGAAACTAAGGGGTTACACTCACAGAACATTTTCTAAGCAGCTTATCCTCCTGGGTTGTGGGGGTGCTGGAGCCTATTCCAGCCCTCATTGGGCAGAAGCCAGGATACACCTTAGACAGGTCACCAATCCATCACAGGGCAGACATACAGAAATACACATTCACACTTAGGACCAACTGCATGTCTTTGGACTATAGGACACAAGGAGATCATGCAGCCAAGGAATAGAACCTAGGCCTTTTTCGAGGAAGGCAATGGGAGGTGCTCCACCTGCTGTATGTATATATGTATATAGTCACACATTGGTAATGCAAAGGAGTTTTCATATTCGTATATGGCTCATAACTATATATAACTCATACATACACTGGAACCTCTCCATGGATCACCACCTTATCGTGGTGGAGGGGTTTGCCTGCTTGAATGATCCTAGGAGCTATGTTGTCTGGAGCAAAGCTCCTTGTAGGGTCTCCCATGGCAAACTGGTCCTAGGTCAAACAAAGAGTGATCCAAAATTCCCCCTATGAAAATAATGAAAGAATGAGATTTGCGTACCCTGCCCGGATCAGGGTTACCGGGGCCCCACCCTGGAGCCAGGCCTGGGGGAGGGGCTCGCCAGCGAGCGTCTGGTGGCCGGGCATTAACTCATGGTGCCCGGTCGGGCCCAGCCCGAAGGGATTACATGAGTCCCCCTCCCATCGACCCACCACCAATGGGAGGGGCAGTAGTAGGGGTTCGGTGCTTTGTGGATCAGGCAGTGTCCGAAGGCGTGGGCCTTGGCGTTCTGATCCTCGGTTGCTGAAACTGGCTTTTGGAACTTGGAATGTTACCTCACTGGTGGGGAAGGAGCCTGAGTTGGTGCACAAGGTTGAGAGATACCGGCTAGATATAGTCGGGCTCACCTCAACACACAGCTTGGGCTCTGGGTCCAATCTCCTTGAGAGGGGCTGGACTTTATTCTTTTCTGGGGTTGCCCATGGTGAGAGGCGGCAGGCAGGTGTGGGCTTTCTCATAGCCCCTTGACTCGGTGCCTGTATGTTGGGGTTTTCTGCAGTGGACGAGAGGGTAGCTTCCCTATGCCTTCGGGTTGGGGAACGAGTCCTGACTGCTGTCTGTGCTTATGCACCGAACAGCAGTTCAGAGTACCCAGCCTTCTTAGAGTCCTTGGGAAGGATGCTTGAAAGTGCTCCTCCTGGAGACTCTATTGTCCTACTGGGGGACTTCAATGCTCACGTGGGCAATGACAGTGTGACCTGGAGGGGTGTGATTGGGAGGAATGGCCTCTCTGATCTGAACTCAAGTGGTGTTCAGTTTTTGGACTTCTGTGCAAACCACACTTTGTCCATCACAAACACCATGTTTGAACACAAGGATGTCCATAAGTGCACATGGCACCAGGATACCCTTGGCCGCAGTTCAATGATTGACTTTGTAGTCATGTTTTGAACACTCGGGTAAAGAGAGGAGCTGAGCTGTCAACTGATCACCACCTGGTGGTGAGTTGGATCAGGTGGTGGGGGAAGATGCCGGTCAGACTGGGCAAACCCAAATGTATAGTGAGGGTTTGCTGGGAACGTCTGGCAGAAGAACCTGTCAGATTGATCTTCAACTCACACCTCCGTCAGAACTTTGACCAGATATCGGGGGAGGTGGGGAACATTGACTCAGAATGGGCCATGTTCCGCTCCTCCATTGTTGAAGCGGCTGACTGTAGCTGTGGCCGCGAGGTAGTTGGTGCCTGTCGGGGCGGTAATCCTAGAACCCAGTGGTCACTGATTCTATTCATAATTTTTATGGATAGGATTTCTAGGCGCAGTCAGGGGACGGAGGGTGTCCAGTTTGGTGACCTCAAGGTCACATCGCTGCTGTTTGCAGATGATGTGGTCCTATTGGGGACATCAGGCTGTGAACTTCAGCTTTCTCTGGATCGGTTTGCAGCCGAGTGTGAAGCGGCCGGGATGAGAATCAGTACCTCTAAATCCGAGACCATGGTTCTCAGGCAGAAAAAGGTGGAGAGCCCTCTCTGGGTCTGAGATAAGCTCTTGCCTCAAGTGGAGGAGTTTAAGTACCTCGGGATCTTGTTCACGAATGATGGTACAAGGGAGCGGGAGATTGACAGGCGGATTGGTGCTGGGTCAGCAGTGATGCCGGCTCTTTATCTGTTGTGGTAAAGAAAGAGTTGAGCCACAAGGCAAAGCTGTCCATTTACCGGTCGATCTATGTTCCTACCCTCACCTATGGTCATGAGCTTTGGGTAATGACCGAAAGAATAAGATCGCGAATACAAGCGGCTGAAATGAGTTTCCTCCGCAGGGTGTCTGGACTCTCCCTTAGAGATAGGCTGAGAAGTTTGGTCATCCGGGAGGGACTCGGAGTAGAGCCGCTGCTTCTTCACGTCGAGAGGAGCTAGTTGAGGTGGTTTGGGCATCTGCTTAGGATGCCTCCCGGATGCATCCCTCGTGAGGTGTCACAGGCAAGTTCACCAGGGAGGAGACCCCGGGGAAGACCCAGGACACGCTGGCGTGACTATATTGCCCAGCTGGCCTGGGAGCGCCTCGGAATCCTCCCCGGAGAGCTAGTGGAAGTGGCTGGGGAAAGGGAGGTCTGGGTCTCATTGCTTAAGATGCTGCCCCCGCGACCCGAACCCCAGAGAAGCGGAAGATGATGGATGGATGGATGGATGGATGGATGGATGGATGGATGGATGGACATACACTGGAAAAGTACAATCAGATGTTATTTGGCCAACCTGAGGATGCATCCTGTTGATGAATAATATATATATATATATATATATATATATATATATATATATATATATATATATTTGTTGTTATAAGTTATGCATAATGAGCTGAAGACTATACCCTAATAATAGTAATAATGTGTTTTTGTTTTGCAAGATTGGGGGTGCTGATCATGGCAAATAGTTTTCTGACTAGTGCAACATACAACTTTCTTAATTAGCCCCCAGGAAACCTAGTTTGAGAAAGTGAAAGTAAAACCACTATCAAGACAACCCAAAATCATCGTAGGTCAAGGTTCAAATTGCAGATTATGGCTTCTGATAAACTCTGTTTAATTTAATCCTTGTTGGTGCAAGTCCCTCCAAAAGATAAAATGGTTTGTAAATAAGACACATGAGTGTGAGGAACCTTTTAAAAGGTTTAAAGGTGCCTTTTTGGCATGTTTACTTTTAAGAGTGTAGCTTTATTGGGGACAGTTCAACACTCAGTCACAGGCAGGTGGCAGTAAGCTGGCAAGCAGGAACAATCCAGGCAAATCCATATACGCAAAACCAAGAGACAAAAGAGTTCAAACTCAGGAAACACAAACCAGGCAAAATGGCTCAAAAATGCATGAATACAAGAAGACGATGTAAAGAGAGAAGTCTAACAAAGGGGTATAAGTATACTGCTGAAAGAATGGGTGGAACCTGGGTGGTGCTGAAACTGGGCAGGTCCCCAAGTAAAGTGTTTCAGATTTTACTTGACTGCATGAAAAGCCAGGTGTAAACACCCCCAGGACACAATCTGAGTGGATTACGAACAGATCACTCATACCACATTTGAAGTGGTCAGCAGAGATGGATCTTGACCTCATTCAACCCAAATGTAAATGCAATGCGTTTTCAATGCCGGTATATGGTTACAATTGCAGAAAAATGCATCTGTCAAGTGCTGACTAGCAGGGGAGAGAATAAACAAGGAAAATAAAGCTGGAGGGTAGGTGAGGCTAGAGTTCTCCCCAAACCAAAAACATTATGAATTTTGGGCCATTCAAACTGAGTTTCTCGACTCATATCATAATGGGGAAGAAAATAAAGTATGTACTGTATGTGATGCATGCGTTGACATGCTTTTTATGCTGGAAAAGTACAATTAGATCTCATCTGGTCAACCTGAGGAGGCATTTCCTGTTATTGCAAGGTGTGAACAGGTTTATACTGAATCAAAATTGTACAGTAGTGATTGGAAGCAAACATCTGGCCCATTTCATGCCTCTAAAAGCTAACCCAAAAATGGTACTTTGCCTGATTCCTCAGACAATTTATTATGATAAAACATAAAGCATTTTTAAAATATATGCATAGCAGAGAGGTACCTTTAGAGCTGTGCAAGGCAAAATAATACCTAAAGAAGAAACGCTTTTTTAATATCATTTAAACTATTATACCATTTTTTTTACCATTATCAACATTACACATAAAACTCAGAAGTGTTTATAAGGTATATGTGATTGATTCCTTGCACACTACAATGCACTAGATGCTGGTTTAGAGTAAAACTTTCAATACATAGAATTCATATTCCTTTTCAGGCATAAAATATTGTGTTACTCTCACAAGCATCATTCATGATTAGAATCTACACTTAACTATATCAGGGTGACCAGGGGAACAAGCTGGCATTATCTCTCTTCTTTATTGTACTAGCAATAATAACAGCAAACATAAAGCAGAGAGAACTGACAGCAATAGTAACATAGACAATTATAACAATAACAGTAACAATAACAATGTATAAAAAAAACAGAGCATTTATGGAGAGTACATAAGATTAATTCAGGTAAATCATTTACATATAGGAGTGTCTAGGTATGTTGGTCTAGGTCTTTGTATCCATCACCATGTGTACATATCTGTATATGTGGGCATTTACATACAAATGAAACACATATGGACTACAAAAAAAGTAGTATAGATGGATACTTGTGTGTGGACCATTTCTCCACCCTCTGAACAGAGTGAATGGAATAATCTCCAAATCTAGCAGCATGTCTTCCAGGAGTGGGAGTTCAATTAGAACCAGCCCAAGGAAAATAACTTACACATTAGTCACACTTTCAAGTACTGCATGTTTTTATAGTTTTGAGACTGAAGATGGGGTGACACCCTTCATCTTTAGAACTAGAAAACAACCTGAACATCATGGTTTTATCTCAGTACTTATCTTCTAAGCTGCTTATCCTTCTGGGTCACAGGTGAGCTGGAGCCTATCATCATCACTTTTATGATTTTATCACGCGCACACACACACACACACACACACACACACACACACACACACACACACACACACACACACACACACACACACACACACTACAGAGTTGCCACAGCTAGTGAAAGAAATTTCAGTGACCACAGCACAGAGTCACTCAGCTAGCTATCCCAGAAAGAGTCCTTAGTGGCGAGGGAATGTCTCACACTGCAACTATGGTGCATCACACAGGAGGCCAGCCCAGGAAGCCTCAAAATCTGAAGATGTCCTTTGCCTCAAAGGGGTAGCATTTTCCTGCAGCTGAACACGAGCAGTCCAGGCAGCCTCATAGCTACAATGGAGCATTACCCGAGCGGCTGGCCCCAGAAGCCTCGTAGCTGCGGCGTAGTGCTGCTCATGCAGCCGAACACTACTGGTTCAGACAGCCTCGCAGCTGTAGTGCAACGTCAACCAAGTAGCCAGCCCAGGTCATGCAATGTCATGTCATTTAGGTCACCAGTCCAGAGAGCCCTGCATACAAAACTAACAGAAAACCAATGAAAAGTGGCAGCCGTATTGCGCCAGCGTACTTACAGCAGAAAACACGCACACACCCATAGTTTTTAATCTACTATCCCAACGGTCATAGGGCAGAAGGCAGGAAACACCATGGACAGGTTACTAGTCTATCGCAGGGCCTTATGAAGATAAAAGAAGTGAAATAGCAAAATCTATGTGGGTTATTTATTAATATAGTAAAAGACAACAGTGTTTGATTCTTTTGCAAGAGAGATGCACTCATTGAGCTTTTAATATGCTATCCATAGACCCACAGATTTTTGTAAATATATAACAAAGTGTTAAAAGGGGACTAGTCACGCTGTAAAATAGCTATGTAAAATTTTCCAGCCCTCTAAATGAATATCCAGAAATACAATCAATGATAGTTCTAGAGATATTGAACTTTTATTTAAGAACCCATTAAGTTTGATTCCCAGAATTCTTTTGTGCTGTTTCAATTTATAGGTTGTGGCTCTATTGGCACAAGCACATGCCCTCATCTACCACAAGTCAGTGAGCATTGCAACTTCAGAAAGGATTTGTGTGTCCAAAATACCTAAAGCCAGAATGTTTTAAACATGATTTAAAGGTTGGACTTTTGAATCAGCATCATTATTTCCTTGGACACTGGATAGTAAAAGAAAACCAGAGCTGTGATCAGCTACTGGTAATCATTGAGCTAACACTGCTTTAGCTGCCAAGAAGACTGCTCACGTGACATTATTATTTGTCTCAGCTCTGCAAAGTTACCTAAAACACCCTTCATTTCACATCTGTGAAAAATCTACAAAGTAATCAGTAGAGATACTACATTAATTGTTAAATGATTCATGCAAAATTAATCAATATATATTTTATTTATAGATTTTTTTTAATGTGGCATAAGTGATCTTTATTCAGGCACTAAGATTCAGTTAATTGTTGGTATGAAGAGCTGCACTGTTGCTATATCAACAATATTAACCACTCAGGGAATCGTCCTCTGTTACCTGCTAGTGTAGTGGTAGTGAAGATTCTGTGACATGGTAGAAAGCTCTAGTGTATTTACAACTTTTTTTCAGTTCTTGTTTGGATTGTTTGAACATCCTATTTTATAGTAGTGTAATACATAAATTCATGTGTATCTCATAAACATGTGTGTTAATCATCAGTTTTGTTTCATTTTATTTTGATAATTTATTTACAAAACCAGGTCCCCAAACATTGGGGCAGTAGGAAATATGCAAATACAAACAGAGGGCAGTGATTTATAAATCTACTTTGAGCTGCATTTGAACAAAAGCAGTACAAAGATATTTAAGATTTTATCTCATCAACTTCAGTGTTTTTTGTAAATGCCCACAGCATGTTCCAAAAAACATGGGATGGGAGCAATTTAAAACTATGAACATTATGAAATGTTCAAAAAACCCTAAACAGGTGATGCAATCATGCTTGGAAGCATCCAGGAAAAGCTTGGTGCTTTACGAGCAAGGATGGGTTGAGGTGCACTGTTTTGCCAAAAATGCATAATCAACTTAAAAATAATAATAAAAAACTTTCTAAGCCCAGGATTGCAAAGATTTTAGGTGGTTCACCCAGTACAGTGTATTATATCATCCAAAGATTCAGGGAATCCAGAGAATATTTTGGGGTGTATGTGGAGCTCCCCGTGGGGATCTTGTTTACACAAACATCCCCAGCGCGTACAGGGCCGAGCCCCGCACCCACTACATCTACTCAGACCACATCTCTGTAATGCTCATCCCAGCCTACAGACCGCTCATCAGATGTGCCAAAACAGACCAGAAGCAAGTGAGAACCTGGCTGCCAGGAGCACTCTCTGCTCTTCAGGACTGTTTTGAGCACACTGACTGGGAGCACACTTCTTGTAAGTCATTCTGGATAAGAGCATCTGCTAAATGCTGTAAATGTAAATGTTCAGAGCAGCAGCAACTACCAGTGACTATCAACCTGGAGGAGTACACAGAATCAGTGACTGGCTACATCAGCAAGTGCAGCATGGATGACTGCAGAGGTGTGTATGCTGCTGAGAACCCATGACAAGGCTTTCAAGTCAAAAGACAAAGACAAAGCAAGCCTCAGGGTGGCAAGAGCCAAGCTCTCCCAGGCCATCAAAGAGGCTAAGCATGCCTACTCAAAATCCATGATCATTTTCAATACACTGCTGACACACAGTGCATGTGGCAGGGCATCCAGGCCATCAACACAAGTCACCTCCACCTGCTTGTGACAGTGACACCTCCCTTGCCTCCCATGCCTCCAGACATGCTTAACAACTTCTATGCTCGTTTTGTGGCACAGAATGGCATGTCAGTGAGGAAAACTACACCCCCTCCAAGTGAACAGGTACTGTGTCTCCAGTGTCCTGCCTCAATGATTACTGTCCTGTTGCGCTCACTCCCATCATCATGAAGTGCTTCGAGAGGCTTGTCATGAGGCACATTAAAGACCAGCTTCGTTCTTCACTGGACCCACCGCAATTTGCATATCGCCCCAACTGCCACCTTCACCACACTCCACCTGGCTCTCTCCCACCTAGACAATAAAGACACCTACGTCAGAATGCTGTTCATAGGCTTCAGTTCAGCATTCAACACCATCATTCCTCAGCAGCTGATTGGAAAACTGAGCCTGCTGGGCCTCAACACTTCTCTCTGTACCTGGATCCTGGATTTCCTCTCTAAGAGACCTCAGTTAATCAGGATAGGAAATAACATCTCTAGCACCACCACACTGAGCAAAGGTGCCCCTCAGGGCTGTGTGCTCAGTCCACTGCTGTTTACTCTGCTGACTCACGACTGTACTGCAAAGTACAGCTCAAGCCACATGATCAAGTTCGCTGATGACATGACTGTCTGATCAGCAAGAACAACGAGTCAGCATACAAAGAGGAGGTGCAGTGGCTAATGGACTAGTGTGGATCCATCAACCTGTCTCTGAATGTAGACAAAACTAAGGCAATGGTTGTTGACTTCCGAAGAGTGCGAGGCGACCATCCCCCACTGAACATCACTGGCTCTGCTGTGGAAATTGTCAGGAGCACCAAGTTCCTTGGTGTCCACATCACAGATAACCTCACCTGGTCCCTCAACACCAACTCCATAGCCAAGAGAGCCCAGCAGCACATCTACTTCTTGTGGAGACTGAAGAAGGCTCATCTCCCCGCTCCCATCTTCACCATGTTCTACAGGGGGACTATAGGGAGCATCCTGAGCAGCTGCATCATCGCTTGGTTTGGGAATTGCACCTCCTCAGACCGCAAGACCTTACAGCGTATAGTGAGGACAGCTGAGAAGATCATTGGGGTCTCTTTCCCCTCCATCATGGACATCTACACCACACGTTGTATCTGGAAAGCCACTAGCATTGTGGATCACCCCATCCATCCCTCACACAGATGTTTTTCACTGCTGCCGTCTGGCAGAATTTATTCCTCAAGCAATCAGGTTTTTAAACTCACAAGGACTGAGCTAACCCCCAGCCCCCCTCACACACATATTCCACACACAACTCTTTTGATGCCCTACTTGCACTATCTGGAACATTGCTGCTAACACTGTGTTTTCACTGTTTTACTCAGGTCTTTCTACCTTAGTAACTGCTGTGTTTATGTCTGTCATCTGACTGCGTGACTCACAGATCACAACATGTTATATATCTCTGCACTTTATTTCACTACTTCACATCCAGAAATGTGTGCTGTGTCGGTGGTGCACTGTCCTGTCTGTTACTGTGTCTAATGTCTGTTTAATTTATCGTATTTATTGTTTCTAGTTTAATTTTTGTTTACATACTATGTCTGCCCGTTCACACTTTGTACTCTTTGTTACTTGTTGCACCGTGATGTACCTGGAGGAATGTAATTTCACTCCACTGTATACTTGTACATAGATGGAATGACAATAAAAGCCTCTTGACTTGATTTGATTTGATTTGAAAGGGCCAAAAACCACCGGTGAATATCCATGACCTTTGGCCCCCTCAGTAACCACAGCATTAGAAACCATGTTTTTGTGATCCACACTGTTCCTCCTCAATCTGAGGTTCAACTATCCATCGAAGTCTCCTTTGCAGCACCTTGGCATAGACTTTCCCTCCGGTCCCCTTTCTTAAAAATAGGGTCCACCACCCCAGTCTGCCAGTCCAAGGGTACTGTTCCCAAGGTCCATGCAATATTGCAGAGGCATGTCAGCCACAACAGCCCCACAATATCCAGAGCCACCAGTGCCCACCAGGGGGTTCTTGGGTTACTGCCCCAACGGGCACCCACAAGCTAGCCACAGCTATGTCTGGCAGTTTCCACAATGTAGGTTTTGTACTTCCTCCGGGACATGAGAAAAGCCCTCCTAGAGATGGGAGTTCTGAAAAGGGGTCTCTCGACAGTTGTTCCCAGCACACCCTCACTATTCACTTGGGGCTACCGGGTTTTCACTGCCATCTGATCCAACTCACCACAAGATGGTGATCAGTTGACAGCTCAGCATCTCTCTTCACCCGAGTGTCCATCCCCACACATGCCCAGTGCATCTCACCTGGTACAACCCCTGACTAGAAGGGGGACCAACCCCTATCAAGGAGTTTAGTTCCAGAGCTGACACTGTGGGTGGAAGTGAAGTTGGCATCTCTTAACCTCCCACACAAGCTCCAGCTCTTTCCTCCCCAGTGAGGTTATATTCCATGTACCAAGAGCCATTTTCTGCCACAGAGGTCTATGTGGGCCTCCCCGCCATCTCCCTCTACCTATACAGCACTGCACCTATCACCCATGCTGGACCTTGCGGGTGGTGGGCCTACATGGTCCCCCTCACATTGCCTCTTCGTGGGCTGCCCGGCCACCAGGCACTCACAAAGGAACACTATCCCCAGTCCTGGCTCTAGGGGTGTGTCCCAGTTACCCTCTCCTGGGCAGGGTGCACAGTATTGTGCCCTTTTTTCATGGAGGGTTTTTGGGTCAAGTTGGTCTGGATCTTCACTCCAGACTGGTTCGCCCTGGGAGACCCTACCAGGAGTATACTGCTCCTGATGACTTAGCTCTGCAGATCCCTAGACCACACAAGTCCTTCCGCCATGGAAAGTCCCCAATCCTGGAAGGGAACAATGTGGATTCTGTCCTGGCCATGGAAAAATGGACCAGCTTTTCACCCTCTCACAGATTGTTGAGGGTTCATGGGAGTTTGCCAACCCAGTCTATATGTGTTTTGTGGACTTGGAGAAGGCTTAAGACATGTTCCCTGAGATATCTTGTGGGAGGTTCTCTGGGAGTATGGGGTGCCGGGGCTACCACTCTGGGCCATTCAGTCTCTGTACTCCTGGAGTGAGAGCTGTACTCATATACTCGGCATTAAGTCAGGTTCTTTCAGTGTTAGCTTTGGACTCTATCCAGGGTTGTGCTTTGTCTCCACTCCTGTTCGTGATATTCATGGACAGGGTGTCAAGGCATACCCAAGGTCAGGAGGGCCACACTCCAGATAAGAGGAAAGGACTTGCTCCAGGTGTTGGTGTTTAAGTATCTCGGGGACTTGTTCATGAGTGATGGGAAAAGGGATCGTGAGATCGGCTGGGACAGACAGCAGCAGTAATGCAGGCACTGTACCAGACTGTAGTGGTGAAGAGGGCGCTAAGAAGGCAAAGCTCTCTGTTTACTGGTCGGTCTACATCCCGACCCTCACCTATGGTCACAAGCTTTGGGTAATGACCAAGAGAATGAAATCACAAATACAAGCGGCGGAAATTAGCTTTCTTCACAGGGTAGATAGGGTGAGGAGCTTGGTCATCTGGGAGGAGCTCAGAGTAGAGCTGCTACTCCTCTGCATTAAGAGGAGCCAGTTGAGGTGGTTCGATATCTGATCCGGATGCCCCCGGATGTTTCCTGGTGGGGGTGTACCAGGCACGGCCTACTGGAACATGACCCTGGGGTCATCCTAGGACCCGCTAGAGGGATTATATCTCAAAGTTGGCCTGGGAACGGCTTGGGATCCCTGGGAATGAGCTAGAGGAAGTTGCGGAGTACAGGGTCATTTGGGAATTTCTGCTCTCCCAACTGCTACCGCAACTCTATCTGGACTAAGTGGTTAATGATGATTGTGATGATGATGAAGGTTTTTTGATGGATATCTCCTCATGGGCTCTGGAATATTTTGAATAACTATTGTCAGTTATGTGAGAAAATATTGTCACCATATGTTATTTTCCTTTCTAATGTAATTCCCTCAACATATGTTATTCTCCTGAATGAGTTATTTTCTTATAATCTTAACCATGTTTATTGTAGAGTTTTAGCAAAAGGTCTTTTTCTTGAAGAGTAGTGATAATTGTCACATCTTGCCCCCTCCCTCCTTTGTTTGTATTTAAATGACCCTTTGTCTCATGACCTTAAGGTGATAACAATCAACTGAAGAGAAATTCTGGCTTCATAAGATAGAGGAGTCAGTAAAGGTTAGCCTCTCTGAAATGAGGAAAGGTATCAACACTGATAAAAAAAAATTTTTAAGTGTTTTTTTTTTAGTGTTTTTTGTGGCTGTTATCTCCTCTGTGCTGAGCAAAGTTTACTTATCAACACTGGTAAAGAAACCTAGTGTTTTTTGTGGCTGTCATCCCCTCTGTCCTGAGGGAAGTTTACTTATCGTAACTGGTAAAGAAACCTAGTGTTTTTTGTGGCTGTCATCCACTCTGCCCTGAGGGAAGTTTACTTGTTGTTAGTGGTAAAGGCCTATTTTTTTTCTTTTTGTGTCTGTTTTTGTCACTGTAACTTGTAATTTATCCTCTCATGCAGTGAGGGAAGTCTTTCTTTTTTGTTAACTTGTTTTGTTTGTTTGTTGTTAGAGAAGGTTGGTTGTGTTACTTCACCATGACTTCTAAAGGTCAAAATGCTCAGAAATGTGGTAAAGATTCTTGGAAACCTCTTAACTATAAAAATAGCACATTAGTTAAGGGTGGGACTGAAATGCCTTATTGTTATGGTATCAAGCATGATTCAGTTAAGGAATGTCTTCATGTAATAAAGCAGTACTGCAAGTATATGCTTAGATAAGCTTAAGTATATGCTTAGATATGCTTAGGGAAGCTGATGGAAATATCCTAGAGTTAACCAATGAGTGTAAAAAGCTTAAAATAGCTGCCATGAATGCCCAGAGAACCTGTAAAAAACTTCAGCAATCACTGACTGAGGTTGAACAGCAACATGCCAAATGTAAATCTAAGTCAAAGAGTCAGTACCAACCTCCACCTGTAGTCCTTCCACCTGTAGTAGAGGATGATCCTCTGATGAGGATTCTAATCCTTCCAGTAATAAGCCAGTTCAGATGAGACCAATCACTATTAGATCTTCTGAAGTCCTTAATAAGGGAGGTGAAGTTAAGGAAACCAGAGTATAGATTGACCACATTCCTTTAGATGCAGCTACATTAGATAGACTGTCTAAAGAATTCAAGCACCCAAGGGAAATAGGACTTGACTTCATTGATCTTATTGTAAAGAAACCTTTACTCATTGCAGCCTAATGACGCTGTAGCCACAGCAAGCCAAGTCCTCAACATAACTATTAGTAGTAAAATTGCTAAAAGGGTGTTAGTTGGTTTGCGTGACAGTGGTCAGGATATTGATGTGTGGTGGAAAGTTTTCAGGGAGTGGATTAGCCACAAATGCCGCAAGACCACTGACTGGAAGCAGATAACCAATTGTAGACAAGGGAAAGAAGAATTAGCTGCAGAGTACTGTGAACAGTTTGAAAGAGTTTTTCTGTATCATTATGGAATTGATACTTACAATAGTGATAACATTGATGGTACAACTGATGGCCCACATTTTTGACAACTAGTTGACTCACTAAGATCAGATCTTAGACAAGCCCTAGTGATAGCTGTTCCAAACTGGTGTAAAGTTAAATGAGGTGACTTTAAAATTGAACTTTACAGATTGGATCTTGATCTAGAGCCAGGCCATGTGCCAGCATCCATACATGTCCGCACAGAAAATAGTTCTAACTCAGGATCCAATCAGAAGTTCTCTAGTCAGAAGACGAGTGTCATTACTGTCATAAAACTGGTAATTTCGCAAGAGATTGTCGTAAGAAATAGGCAGATACTTACAAAAGGAGTTCAAAGATGAGGGACAGCATTGTGGTCAAGTTTTCTGAGGCATTTTCACAGGGGAATACAACAGGGAAGTCTGTCCAGGGCATTTCACCAGACCAATTGTCTATGCTTATCAAGAAAGTGCAAGGATTTACAGAGGTACCAACAGCTCTGTCTGCCCCAGCTTTAAACTAATTTGCCCAGCCTATTGTCAAATATACTTCTTAACTGCTGTCAAACAGTAACACAAGCAATACAGGCAGCTCAGAATCAGGTCATTAGTGCTTGGGGTAAACAAGCTGAAGGTAGTCATACCATCATTCCAGGTCAATTCATCATGGTGAGGAAACATGACAAACAATCTCTAGGACCTAGGTGGGATGGTCCATATCAGGTTCTTCTGATTACTGACAGTGAAGTGTGAAGGAAAGTAAACATGTATTCACAAGTCTCACTGTAAGGGTCAGTATGAGAGGAGGTGGGTCATGTACAGAGCCTCAAGGAAGAACTATCACAGGGGTTACCCTTGAGGTGAAGATATCTCCACACTGTGCATTACCATAACAGCCTCCTCTGAGGGACAAATAGTGGGGAGCAGCAGTTAACCTCACATGAGTGTAGAATGACAAACTTCCAAACTTTTATGATGAACAGTTCACTGTGTATGTTTCCTTTATGTATTTTACAGAACCACATAGAAGGAAGACAGTGTTCCCCTCCACCCAGGACATTGAACTGATGATTGAAGCATAAGCTACAACACCCAAAGAACAGAACATATCTTCCAGATGATTTGCTGAATCAGTAGGAACTGAATGTATCTTTAGGACTTCCTGCACAATTGACTTCAGGACAACGTGATCAAGCAACTGACGCTGTGGAGTTCACTGAAACAACATGTATGCATCACAAATTCAAACATTGTGTATGATCACAACAATGGTCTGTGGTGTAAGCGAATGGGATTGCACACACATGTCCAATGAAGATGTGGCATTTGTCCTACAATGGAATAGGACTTTATTTTTCACCAAGACAAAATATAAAAATGAAGGCTTATATAGATGTAGATGCAGTGATCATGTTCATTATCACCAGTTTTATGTAGATATTGCATGGAGAACAAGCCAAGGAGGAAGTCATGTTCCAAGCATTTCCTTGGATAACCCAAGAGAGAATGCTTTTTCCCAACTCTTTTCACTCACTAGAACTCACCTCTTTGGGAACCTACCTGTGAGTGTAATTGGACAAATGTCATGGACAGCACATCCAATCTCCAACTGTGACACATGCTCTGTCTTACAAGGTCATACTAGCAAGCCAGTCAATATTTCCTCATATCATAAAGTTACTGTTCCAGTGATCAGTAGCTGTTGTGTTCCTGGTGAGAAGACATGTGACACCACTTCACTTCCGACAAACCTTTCTGAACTTATTACCTCCAATTTCTTTTCTTGGTATATTGAAAATACAGATGAATCATCTTCTTTAGGTGAGATTCCCAAACAGTCATGTGCTCAAATCTATGTCTTAGGAAGTGAAGGTAATATCTACAGACACTCACCAAGATCAACATTGAAGCTTCCTTCTCAAGCCGCTCTCAAACAGCCTGTTGATGATTAAGACCGTGCACAAGAAGGTGCTCATTGGCATAAACTGCTGACCTTGACTCAGTTATGTCATCTACCTGCAATAGTAGAGACATACTGGCTCTGCAGATCCACAGCATGGTTTGAATTGCCCTCTAGATTCAATGGTGGATGCACCCTTGCATATCTATTTCCATCCATGAAAAGTAAAGAGGAAAAGTTAAAACTCAAAGCTGGCAGTGCTGATTAAAGTGATACCTGTATTCCTGGTTTAACCTGTCAACAAACTCATTCTAGGGGCCCTACTTCCATCCTATGGTGTCATGCAATCCTGAGACCGGGTCTGTACCCTTTCAAGACAAATGGACAAACTAATAAATGACACTTTTTGCTCTGAGCAACATCAGCATAGCTTTAGCTTCTCACAGAATGATGATTCTGCAGAATCGCATTGCTTTGGATTATTTACTATCCAGCAGAGGTGGTACTTCTGTAGTAGTGTGCTGCACTGATGTAATATATCCTAGGGAAGATATTTCAAAAATCCTGACTGACTTGCACATTTTGCATGACCAGGTAGCAACCATGAACAGCTCTGATACATGAACTTCTTGGACATTATTGGCACAGTGTTATAGAGACAGACATTCTATTCAGTCCTATTCTGTACAGTTATAGCCATTTTAATTGTTTGTTTCTGCCTTCGACTCCTCATTTTACAAATGTTTCGTACTTGTAGTCAAAATAAAAATTTGTGATTAGGGAGAATCAACGGGGCAATTGAAAAAAAATATTGACATCATATGTTATTTTCCTTTCTAATGTAATTCCCTCAACATATGTTATTCTCCTGTATCTTATTTTCTTATAATCTTAACCATGTTTATTGTAGAGTTTTAGCAAGTGGTCTTTTGCTTGCAGAGTAGTGATAATTGTCACACTCTCACCTTGCCCCTTCCCTCCTTTGTTTGTATTTAAATGACCCTTTGATTCACAACCTTAATGTGATAATCACCCACCCCTTATCTCTACCCGCTCATCTCTATTCATATCCCCCGTCTACAGCCCCTCCTCAAAGCCCTTTTGTTCCTTCTTCCCCTTCGTTAGTTTTTCAATGTACATTTTTTGTTAAATGGTGAGACTTTAAGAAAGCTTAGGGTGGTAGTGGGTAATATACCAGTTTACCTTGTATTCATGAAATTCTTCAATTTTGTTTGACTTAAATTGAAAGAACAATATTTTATCTTTTACCCCTTAAACTGCACTATTTTTTGTAAAAATATGTTTATTCTAAGCCTTATGCCTTTAGCATGTTTAAAATTGTAGACTGGAGCATGTTTGTCACCATGTTACATCACCAACTCCTTTTAATAGCACTTAGTAACTGTATGGAGACAGAAGACACCAACTGATCCAGTTTTGAAAGTGGAAGCCACTTCCTTTACTTCAGTTGATATTCTGGGACATCCAAGAATTATACGCCACTGTTAATGTACAAAACAGGTTTGCTTAAGAATCCAAAATGGCTTGAAAATAAATACATAAATATGCTGTACCATAAAACACACCAAATCTGTAGATAATCTTAGATATACCATGATATAATTGTTTGGCCATAACACCCACTACTAGTGTAGGGTATGCTTGTTTAATCAGCACTACTGTATTCATTTTCTCCATTTGTTTTTTTGTGTTGAAGTCTCCGCTCTTTCCTCCCACCAAATGCTCCCTCTAAGTGTCCCTCCAATTTGAGGATTTTCTAGTTGTTCCTCTTCAAAGAAAGAAATGCATGTGTGCAGTCATAGCTTTTAAAACAAGAGGTGAAATAGTTCACAAAAAATCTTACTCTGTATTAGATCATTTTTTATGCGACCTTCATTAAAGATTTTCATTTAACTGATAAAAACAAACAAAAAAAACATATAGGTCTTCAGAAGGAGACTAATTTCTACATGGAATCCAGAGATTCCCACGCATAGCAGGTAGTGATGCTATTTATACTAACTAGCTTTCACAATGATGTAATTGCAATCACATGATTTCATTGCTAAATACATATCCATTCACATCAAGAATGCGGTTCTGCGATTCCTAGGAGGGAGCTGATCCCTTTGAGAGTTAGGTGGCTGCTGCATTGAAGATGCATGTAAGATTCTAAAATACTGATTTCAACTCAAACATATAAGAATGTTTGTTCTACAATCTTTCTGTTGATTACAAAGATACTATAACAAAAAGTTAAAACAGAATCTAAAACACCACTGGAAAATGTTGCAGTGTGCAATGTAATCTTCTGCAGCATTTGAACTGCTAGACAACAAGAAAAGGACAATATATCAAGCTGCAAAATGCCAAAATAAGTTTCTATCTGTCGACACAAAATATAAGTAGATGTGACCCTAGAACCACCTTTGAGCTGCAGACTGACTGCACAAGGCTAAGAGTAATCACATCCATAGGTTCAGCTGTTCTGGTTGGGAATATCATACCTCATTGATCAGTTGAGATGGCAGCTCCCATGGGAAGACACCAGACTGGCAATCCGAGCAGAGTGGAAAGAACTGGTGTGACTGTACCTGTTTCTAAGCAATGAAAAGACAGGCCAATCAGTAACAACTGTGCACAAACTGAGCCACTGCCACTAAAAAGAAATTAATCATTCATCATATTTATGTAGGTTGTTCAGAGAGCTACAGTACTGTGTCAATGTCAGAGACCAATAAAAATAGACCTTTTAGGTTCCATGCAAAATGACCATTACATGCAAGTTATTCATTGTTCAGGATAATTATAAGATTAGATATAAGATACTCCACTTTCATAACGAAAGGGAAAGCTAGAGTCTAAAGATATAGAGAAACTGGTCTCCTACCAACTGTGCAAGGCCTGGTAGACCACCAAAACTGTCACCGTCTGATAAACAGTACTTAAAGTTTTTACCTTTGAGAAATAGGAAAAAATCAAGGGACTCAGCTGAAGCCACCACTCTAGTGGTGGTATTCCACAGAAGTAACTCTCCTGCCTAGAAGAGTGTTCACTTTGAAGACTTTTAAATGATTTTTGCTCAGACCTTCAAAGGTATTTGTCTCAGTAGGGACCAACATATATTTTTCTAATGTTTTTTTAGGTACTATCAGGCATTCTTTATTCATTCATGTGCTTCTTCAAAGATTTTTACATTGGTTATGGGGCATTGCATTTGCAAACTTTGTCACTATGTTCAACTTTTTATCTCTGGCATTTTAATGAAATATTTTGTTATTATATATTTTGATTACTGATATATCAGTACAGTACATTGCAGTGGTGAACACACTGACCTACATCACATCTTTGGCTACATGCGGAGGTGTAGTGATGTCTTTATAGGTGGGAATACTGCCCTTTCTCAGGGACCCCCCCTCCCCAGCACGTGTGCATCCATCCACACTCACTGTGTGACTTCCGTGAGCACTCACCTTTTCCCATATACAGTGGGTTGCAAAAGTATTCATACCCCTTGAACTTTTCCATATTTTGTCACATTACAACCACAAACATAAATATATTTCACTGGAATTTAATGTGAAAGACCAACACAAAGTGGTATACAATTGTGAAGTGGAAAGAAAATTATACATGAATCAAAACATTTTTTACAAATAAAAAACTAATAAGTGCGACGTGCAAAATTATTCAGCCCCCTTTTCCCTGAGTGCAACCAATTGCATTCAGAAGTTGCCTGATGACTGCTAATGACTCAAAAGGGTCCACCTGTGTGTAATCTAATCTCAGTACAAATACAGCTGCTCCGTGATGGCCTCAGATGTTGGTTAAGAGAATATTGGGGAGCAAACAGCATCATGAAGTCCAAAGAACACACCAGACAGGTTAGGAATATGGTTTTGGAGAAGTTTAAAGCAGGCTTAGGTTATAAAAAGATTTCCCAAGCTTTGAACATCTCACGGAGCACTGTTCAATCCATCATCCGGAAATGGAAAGAGTATGGCACCACAGTAAACCTGCCAAGACAAGGCCGTCCACCTAAACTTACAGGCCGAACAAGGAGATCACTGATCAGAGAGGCAGCCAAGAGGCCCATGGTGACTCTGGATGAAATGCAGAGAGCCACAGCTCAGGTGGGGGAAACTGTCCACAGGACAACAATTAGTCGTGCACTACACAAATGTGGTCTTTATGGAAGAGTGGCAAGGAGAAAGCCATTGTTAAAAGAAAACCATAAGAAGTCCCGTTTGCAGTTTGCCAGAAGCCATGTTGAGGACACAGCAAACATGTGGAAGAAGGTGCTTTGGTCAGACGAGACCAAAATAGAACTTTTTGGCCACAATGCAAAACGCTATGCGTGGCGGAGAAATAACACTGCACATCACTCTGAAAACACCATCCCCACTGTCAAATATGGTGGTGGCAGCATCATGCTCTGGGGGTGCTTCTCTTCAGCAGGGACCGGGAAGTTGGTCAAAGTTGATGGGAAGATGGATGGAGCCAAATACAGGGCAATCTTGGAAGAAAACCTGTTGGAGTCAGCAAAAGATTTGAGACTGGGGCGGAGGTTCACCTTCCAGCAGGACAACGACCCTAAACATAAAGCCAGAGCTACAATGGAGTGGTTTAAAAAAAAGAATATTCATGTGTTAGAATGGCCCAGTCAGAGTCCAGACCTAAACCCAATTGAGAATTTGTGGCAAGATCTCAAAACTGCTGTTCACAAACGCTCTCCATCCAATCTGACTGAGCTTGAGCTGTTTTGCAAGGAGGAATGGGCAAGAATTTCAGTCACTAGATGTGCAAAGCTGGTGGAGACATACCCTAAAAGACTTGCAGCTGTAATTGCAGCAAAAGGTGGCTCCACAAAGTATTGACTCAGGGGGGCTGAATACTTTTGCACGTCGCACTTATTAGTTTTTTATTTGTAAAAAATGTTTTGATTCATGTATAATTTTCTTTCCACTTCACAATTGTATACCACTTTGTGTTGGTCTTTCACATTAAATTCCAGTGAAATATATTTATGTTTGTGGTTGTAATGTGACAAAATATGGAAAAGTTCAAGGGGTATGAATACTTTTGCAACCCACTGTATCCTCTATAACTTAAGGACCTCAATCTGGGCTTGTGTTTAAAAATGAAAATGATAAACTCAGCACCAACATAGGGATTTTTTTTGGAATGGACCCCGTAGGTGCTACTGTCATCATCATTATTCAAACAACATGCTCTGATGTGCTCATTTCTTTCCTAGCTGCTGCCACATATTTGCTAGCTTTACCTGTATTCGCATTACGTGACTGTAGAGAATGAACAACAGCACAAATATTTGGAAGAGCAGTTACGTATGTGCATAAAATGAAAACACCTTATTGCAGATTGAAGTAGGTTTTATAGGCAGCTGAGGGTAAACACTAATGCCCGAAGCACTTTGGCCCAGAAGGTCCCCAATTTGACATGCCTGATTTAGACAACAGGTTACCAACTCTGGTCCTGTAGTGTCCCCTGCCCTGTATATGTTAATGTATCCTCTGCTCCCAGCACACCTACTTCAAGTCAAGACAAGTTTCTTAATGAGCTATTCAGTTAAATAATTTGTTTTGGGAGTTGGGGAAAAAACTAAAATGTGCAGGGTGTATTGCAGGATCACAGTTGCAAACCAGTGACATAGACTATAAAATAAAAAATGCAGATGCACAGAGAATCATTTTGTAATTGCATCTTGCCAACCTGACTCAAAGTCAAATCATGATGCGTCTAAAAATTCAGACACTAACTAGGCGACGCTATTAATACGAACCAGTATTCACAATGATGTAATTGCAATCGCATGATTTCATGACTATCCTACATTCACCATGGACACTTCTTTATTATTGGGCAATCCACATCAGTACAGAAAAGCATGATGACATACAGACAAAAGAAAAAAAAAAAAAAAGAGAAACAGTTTGCTGGCGGGAGGGAGGTGCTGGGGTGGTTAGAAGAGCAGTTACATAAGTACATAAAATGAAAACACTTTATTGCAGATAGAAATAGATTTTATAGCCTTATTATTCTTTTGCTATATTACAATTTTGCTATAAAATTGGATTCCAAGATGTAGAATGAGGGAAAAAAAGTTGTCTTGTTACTGAATTTGCATTTGTAAATACAGAATTTAACAAGAAAAATGTATGAATTAATAAGACAGAACCAATTCTTGTTTTGATCGCAAATATTGTGGAATCATATTTAAAATGTTAAGAGAAATCAAATTCAATTTTGGAGGAAGCACAACTCCTTCTGGCCTCTCCACAATTTGTACGCTGATTCAGATGCAGCAGCCAAGATTATATTAAAACTGGCAACTTGATGTGACAGGACCTGCACCCCAACATACTGAAATGAAATAATCAAATTTATTCACCAACCCTATCTGCTTTATTATTGTATTTATGTATTTTGACCTGAAACTTGCACATTGAAAAGTTTAGTTATACAATCTAACCTCTTTGTACGCACATTTTTTTTACACATTTACAAGACCTTAAAAAAGTACATGCCCCTACTTGATTTTTTTCTATTTTTATTCCTAATTTCTTCATATCTTTGAAAAAAAATAATATAATGTACAGACAACCTGATTAAACAGAAAAATAGTACTAAAATGTTGCTAAATTATCAGTCTATTTATACAAACTGGCCCTGTGTAAAAAACGTAATTGCCCCCTAAGTTACCACATTTAGGTGATCATTGGGATGAATTAAACTAGACACACACAGGCTTGATTACTGCCAGATCTGTTGAATCAAAACATCATGTTTTTGCCAAGTAGCACACTATGCCATGAAGACAGAAAGTTATTGAAATATATCAGTCTGGGAAGGGTTACAAAGTCATTCCTAAGCCATTCCTATGGGACTCCAGCAAACCACTTTGAGATCTCTAAATGAAGAAAACTTGGTGACCAACCCACCTAAATTCCTCTAGGAGCACAGCAACAACTCTTCTAGGAATTCACAGCATAACTCAGACCAGGGGTACATTCAGTCTCAAAACGTTGTGCAGCGTTTTGCTACAGTTTCTGGGTTGAACAATCACGGTGTGCAACAGGCTTTGAGGTACATTTTTCTGGTTTAAAGTATTAACCAATCAGCAGCAATGTGCATATAAACTCTCGTATTAAAAAGGCAGTGCACACAGTGGATTCTGATCATTTTGCTTCATTTTGTTCAGGCTGAATGCTGTAAGGACATGCTGTAAACATGTAAGGAACAGCAGACTTTGCTTGCCTCAGATAAGGTCAGTGTTTATGATTCCACTACTAATTACCAGGAGGAAGACATAGACTCCCCTCACATTTGAACAAGCTCAAAAGAAACAAAATGAAGGTTCTGGAGTGATGAAGTCCTGCCACTGAGATACTGGAACAGGCAGTTAATGAAACAGGCGGTTAATGCTTGAAAGCCCTTTATTGTGGCTGACTTAAAGCCATTCTGCAAAGAACAGTGAAACAGCAATGTAAAAGACTGAACTTCAGTTATAGGAAGCGCTTTAGTTGCTCTAAAGTTATTAAGTTAGGGGGCAATTATTTTTTCATACAGGTAATAGAGGTGTATACAGGCAAGTTTATCCTTCAATAAATGAAAAGATTGTTTGAAAAACTATGATTAGTGTTTTCTCATGCTCTCCTTGTCTTATTATGTGTGATAATACATGCAAAAATAAAGGAAATCTGGAGGGGGCAAATAATTTTCACTCCTTTAAATTTCCTCACCTTTTAATATAGAACAGGGCCTAAAAGTCTGAGACCACATTGAAAGTCAATAGAATATTTCAGAATTTAAAATAATTTAAAACAAAAGTTTTACACACAGATAAAGAGGAAATATTTAAGATTCTGTAGTATTTTTAGGCTATTCCTCAAATGTAAGCAAATATCTGACATCAACTATGTTAGGCGTTTTGCACAAAATGGTCATTTTTGTCTTATTCTTCCACTAAAGCTTGTGTTCAGACTCTTCCACTGAAGCTCATGTTCAGAGTCTCAGGTGGATCTAATATACTCATAAGAAGCTTTTGCACAAACCTATGGAGTCTGCTTGAGTGTCCACTGCCACTAAAGCTAGAGGTACATATTAAATACTAAGAAATTCTGAAATTCATATTAAAATTTCAAAGAATCTTCTTTTCATTCAAACTTATGCTGAAACCGGAATGTTAGTGAAAACATTTCTATTAGATGTTCTCAGTCTGGCATGGGCTTAACTGGTACATGATGTTCAATTCAACACATCAAGAAAGGATCAGTGTAAACCTTCGGTTAGATTTCATTATAGCATCACATTTGGTCTGGATCAGCGATGTAGCCATCAGGTTAGACATAAAGCAGCCCTGGTACCTGAAGTAACATTCCCATCATCTCAGCGAAGGGATCATCTTCACAGGAACACGGACTGCCCAGCTGTGAATATGAGAATGAGTGCGGACAATATATCACTGTGTACTGGGTTTATGTATCTACAATATAGAACCCAAAATAAGTGCTTCATTTACACACATGCAGGATACAAAGGTGGAAAGGACCTAATCAGAGAATTTTTATTAAGCAGAATTGCCACTCAATAGTGTCTTCTGGGTTAGTCAGACACTAGAGGGTGCTCCCAAGTCCAAAATCAGTGGGCTCATATGGAGCTTTTCTACAAAATTGTAATAGTTTAGTATTTTTAAACAGAAAACTGAACTTGTTTTCTCAACACAGCACAACATAAAATTTTCAACACTGCTGTTATATCCTGAGCACTTTTAAATTCCAGTTATAAAGCTTTGTAACACATTCGTAACGCCTCGTGTACATTCATGATGTCAGTAAGAGCAAACAACTTCACTCAGCACTCCCAAGCATTGATGCTAGCAATTTGCTGCCCAAAACCTTTTTTTTGCTATAGAAAAATGCAAAGATACTGGTAAGTTCTCTAGAAACATTGTAGCTGTACAAAAAGTAGCTCTAAAATGGCAGCTTTACAAGAGAGGCCAAAATGTTTTCTATTTTTTAAGTAAGTCATCATAAAGAGATTTTTTTTCCACATTTTGGAGCATTTCTATTGGTCCATTCATCAAGAATTTTTCAATTATTATTTGGGAAAAAAACGTAGACCCTTGTTCTTTTTTTTGTTTTTCAGTCTTTAGTTCTATTTACCCCTCACTGATGACTCACTTGGGCACAAGCGCACCCTCTAGCATTCTGCAGTCATTTTTCCGTTGTAATGGGAAAAACAGCTAGGCTCCCTATACACTGTCTATGGCCTCATTCAAAGAGATAACTTTTTAAGATCCACCACATCTGATAAGGCCCGTGGATTAGGGCTGAGGCAATAGCACATTTCATTGCATGCGTGCATTAGGACATTGCTGTTCTATGCATTTCCACTGGCTTAACAACATGTGAGACACTTTTGTTGCTAATGATGTAATGCTAGAGATGAGACCTGGGTCCATTACAGTGTCATAGAGTTGTGTTTTATGCATTACTTGAATGCGACAGAGTTTCACTCAATGCCAACATTCAGTACCTAAGTAGTCAGTGCTATCAGCATCAGTAAGCTAATAAGCACGCTTGTTCCAAAATCTAGACCGAGGGTCTGGCTGTCAAAATATATTCATTAATTTGTTTATTTGTAAATAAAATACTTTAGAACAATATAGCTTTTAACTCAATATTTTCTGCACTGAAAATAAATACAAGAAAATAAAGAAAAAGAAAAAAAGGTACTTTTTAGGAACTGGTATGGAACTGGTATCAGAATTCAAATCAGCAGAGATGGGTATTCCATTACTAAAGACTGAAAAAAACATGAGCAAAACTTAAAATGGTAAATTAAAAAATCATACAGTCTTGCACAGTCTTTTACCTTTCCTTTTACTCAATCTGATGGACACAAATTGCTACACCCAAAAAAAAGTTGGTTTTTGGTTGGTTGGTGTTTGGATAACACACTAGTTAGTTAGCCTGATTTAAGTTAAAACAACAATGAGATGATATATGTTTTTAGTTGTTTATGTACAGATTATGCATGTGATCTACTGAATATACAAAAATTCAGAAGTGGTGATGCATTGAACACTCTGTTCTGTTATTCAAGCGCTGCAACTATGGCAGTTGAAACCTGATGAAATGGGTTTTAATACAGGCTTAATATGTCATAATACAGAATACATCTGAAATTATTGAGTACACCATGCTGTGGTGGCTGCACACATAGAGGACTTCATCAGAATCCATTGTATGCACTGCCTTGTTAATACGAGAGTTTATAATACATGCCACTGCTGACTGGATAACATCTCTGACATGTCCATCAAATGAGAGAAGACGTAGCTCAAAGCTCTTTGCACACCATTTAACATTATTACGACTAAACCACAGAAACTAGCAAAACAGTGCACAGTGTTTCGAGACTGAACCTGCCCCGTGTGTATAAACATACAAGTCAAGGTTATTCCAGACGGAAGGCTTTAACTGAGGTCATAACAAAAAGATGCAGCTCAAAATGTGACCACTTTTAATTTATTTATAATTAGCTGCTCGCTTGCACAGCGTTATGTTGCTCTTTCACTTTGTGCATTTTGCACCTTGCACTTTACTTCTAACGCCATGTGTACATAGCAAATTTCATATCTTCTTTGTGTTTATAGTGTATATTTCATGTATTTTCTACAATATAGTTCTTCTGTTTGACTGCAGTTTCTTATTACCTTATTGCTTCATGGGAGTAGACAGTTATCCAAGCATTTCACTGCTATGTTATGACTGTATAACTTTGTAGTGCATTCTGTTTAATACATCAAGTTTAGCTAAATTGCTAATTACTAATTCAGACTTGACTCAAATTTGCATATCAGAGACTTGACCCTTGACCCAGACTTGCTTAATGTGACTACTGAACTTCTCTGAGTAACTGAAGTATTCTGAATGATTCTTAGCCCTACCCCTAAACGTGGTGGGCATCTGGGGATCTAGCCAGTTCAAAATGGATTTATTAACTCTATCAAGAAATTCTTTCGGCAAGAGAAGCAGGAAAAGTAGTAATTTATAAGGTCAACCAGCTGGCTGGTGGTCAGCATAAGTAATGTCACTGAAGAAATTAATTTGGCAAGGGGGAGATTGCAGCCATTGTAAAATAGAAAGAACATGCCAGTACCAAATACATTGAGGAAATTGCTTTCTAGCTCTCAGAGGTGGAGAATAAAACTAAAAAAGTTACTCAATCCAGCATAAAGTAACTGCTATCTAGAGTGCAAATGAATTCTGATGAGGAATGCTTCACAGTCTCTGAAGGTGAAGACATCAGATCTTGAAATACTAAGTCATGCACCACTACAAAATGCTAAGAAGACTTAATCGAATAACCCTCCCTCTTTTTGATGGCATTGTCAAAACTATCATAAAATAAAGTGTATGTTTATTTACTAAAGTCAATTATACTTTATAATTATTTGTAAATATTGCAAAAAAACAGAAAAATAAAAATGAGTTTTACATTGTTTAATGTACATTTGTATGCAAAAGTTTCAATACCCCTGGTCAAATTACACATTTTGTAGATTTCCTAACAAAAAATAAGTGAACACATGTACAGAGAACACATTTAGTTATGTTTTTCTGCTAATTTAAATTTTAGCACACAATTTGTATTTATTTTCTGAATTGGTTATTAATATATTAAAATATTAATATAATAATATTAACATATTAACATATTGGTAAAAATAAAATAAAAATTTAATAACTTTTGCACAGGTCACATCTTATATTTAATTTTTATTTATGAAATGTAGCAAACAAATGGTAAATGTGCATTGAAATGTGCAGAACATTGTTCTCTGTAGAGGATGTGTACTTGTTTTGACTCAAAACATGACTCAAGCAACAAAACATAATTCAACCAGAGCACCCAAACTTTTTTCTGCCAGTGAAAATAAATAACTGAAATGAATATGAACATGCAGTGTCTGACTTTTGTACTGTACTTGCCTCAAAGTGTTTCAGTCGGAAATATGTAGCAGTACAAAAACAAAATGCATTATGATTTCCTCATAAATGAACAAAACATTCTGTTAAACACTGAGGTTTTAGTGTTCACTTATCACGACGGTGAAGAGCATGTACTTTGCCCCAGGGTACAGTGAAGAAAAAAACAAAGTTAAAAAAAAAACAACCCAAAACATTATCCAAAGATCAGAGTTGAGCAAACGCAAACACAGACAAGCTATTCGGAAGCTTTGCAAGAAGAAAACATCTGCTGTCAATATGTATGTGTCTGTAGTTTGCTATGTGTCTTTGGAACTGAGTTTTATGGTCTGATGAAACCAAATTAGTTTTTGGCCACAAACACTAGAGGTGGGTTGAGCAGTAAGGGAGAGATGGCTATGTAAAAAAAGAAACCAATTATCCATGAGAATAGTGGTGGATTTTTGATATGCTGTGAAGCTGTTTGGGTTCTAAAAAACCTGAGTTTGTCAGGATTCTTGGCATTGTGTATTTTTTCAGGGCAAAATCTGCCTGCCTTTTGCTAGGAGGTAAAAAACTGGGTCATCACTGCATCTTCCAGTATGACAGTGATCCAAAGCACTTCTCCTAATTCATATAAAAAGCGCACTGACCTCAAGCTTTTCCACTGGCCTTTCTAGTCTTGTGAGCCTCATTGAAAATCTGTGTGGTCTCCTGAATAGAAGAGTCAACAAGTAAGGACAAGTGACTTTTGCTAAGATTCTGTATAAAGGACTCAGATCCCTTCATGCATATTTTACCACTTCTTTAAAAATGAAAAGAAAAGCTACATCCTGGAAATGGATGTGTGCAGAAAGTGGCAAAGTCCAAAATCAGGTGCAAAAACATATTCATCCTATTCTTAACTGATCTAGATTTGACTTAGAATTTCTGACTGATATATACTGTAGTATAATGTATTACACACACACACACACACACACACACACACACACACACTACACTATATAGTGATGAACTCAGGGTGAGTTATTGTAAATGTTTGATTGCAGTGGTTTGCACACACACATTTTCATCTCAATGGAATTCAAGACAGAGCTTTGACTCTAAAGTCTTAATTTTGTTTCTTTGAAGTGGACTTGCTTGTGTGCTTCAGATCATTGTCCTGCATAACCCAACTGCACTTGAGCCTTAGGTCATGGACTAATGGGCGGACATTCTCCTTAAGGATTTTCTGATACAGAGCAGAATTCATACGGTCCTTTAGGTGAATGCACCAAACCTGCACATGAACATGTTTTTTTGGTTTGTTTTTGTCTCATTTCCTCAGAGGAATCAGTGCAGGCTGGGTGGCATGATGCAACTTTTACTTGGTTATTAAACCAATTTTTCCCTGCCACCAAACAATGTTCAGTTCCTTTTCCAATCTCTCATGGACACCCTAAGGATTGCCCGTTACATTCAAACTGAGTTTCAGAGATGAACACAGTCAATCATATATTCGTATGTGAATCCACTGGAGTAATTGACTTTATTCAGAAGTGAAGTCTGGGCATCAATGGTGAGGCATCTGTGTGTGTGTGTGGATGTGTGTGTGTGTGTGTGTGTGTGTGTGTGTGTGTGTGTGCGCGCAAGAAAAAGGGAATGCATGATCACAGATGAAATCAGGGCTCAGACTTGAGCCTCCCCATGACGGGAGTTTCTTATGTACTGTTTCTCTCAATAAATTACATTTTCCACTTCCCTTACGCAGACATCTTAAAGCAATGCCCAGCTGAGAATTGGCTACCATGTGTCTCCTGTCTATTTAATTTTCGCTTTCATATAAGCTCTCTTTCTCTCGCTCACTTTGTTATTCTTGCACATGTACTATTGTGTGAGTTCCATCATGTGGATCTTATTTGCTCATAAACACCTCTCTGACAGCCACCACCATTCACACACAAACATTTTCCCAGTGACAGACAAAAAGGCATTTACTAACAGCACACCAGGTGGTCAGGGGAGAGCAGAATAAAGTGTTTTAATGGAAAAACTTGCCAAAATCAATAGTATTAGCTCAGTCTATTCATTCTCATTGGATAGTGTCAGTTCTCTCCGTGGGAGCTCAAGACATCACCCTATGCAGCAACAGCAGGAAATGAGAGCACCGCAGCAGGAAGTTATTGATGTGAAGTAATACATAGCTGTGTTTTCATCTACGATTAGCACAGACGACAGAAAAAAATTGATTGGGAGAACAGAGGGAGCTAAAGGGAAGGACTATCGATTTTAGCTAAAAGACAACTGCATACATGAAACTGAAGCTGAAGCTAGGCATCATTGTCTCGGTCTGATCCTTAACTCCCAAGTTCACGACAAGACTAGTGAAAGCTACAACGTTTTTGGTGAAGGCTGAGAAGAAGAAGGATAGTGAAATATCTCTAAAGCATTTCTTACAAGGCAGTGCCTTTTCTGTCCTGATGGGTAGCATTTGGCAAGTTAAATGAGCTCACTTTACTAGCCTGATGCTATTCTACATGCCAGTTAGACTCACAACATGTTGTTAATGTTCGCAAGAGTGGTGCCTGTTGAATCACACAGATAGAAACATCTGTGTGATGATGTTTTGATCAAGGCTATTTTCGGTAATTTGGGGAAATTACAGAGATCCTTTATCCCATAAGAATCAGCCACTCGGATCACACATTTATTACATAACTGGACCTCCTCTGGTACAAATAATTCCTACTTGAATAGGCCCTATGCTGCTAAAACAACATATTTTGAATGAGACTGTTTCCATGATTTCGTGATAGCCAGGGCATTAATATCTATACAATTATTCTGCTGACATTTATGGTCAATGTATAAGGAGTTTCAGCCCACACAGCTTTTTAAACGAGACATGATACAGAGCAACTATTCAAAATGGGTAAAGTTGACAGAATTATTTATGTTAATTGGCCAATGTTTCTGAGGAAACTTATGCAATCATATACCTCCAAAATTGTGAAACAAAAAAACATATATACTGATAAACTGTGTGGGTTGACACCCATGTGGAGTTTTTTTTCTTTGACAGTTTTTCCTAATCTGAATGCTGCTGTCAGTGGTAAAACACTGTGCTAGTTCTACAATGATTTGTCACGAGGTCATTATGTACACTATATTGCCAAAAGTATTCGGTCTTCTGCCTTCACACATATGAACTTGAGTAAGATTCCATTATTAATCCATAGGGTTTAATATGATTGCAGCTATAACATCTTCAACTCTTTTGGGAAGGCTTTCCACAAGGTTTAGGAGTTTGTTTATGGGAATTTTTGACTATTCTTCCAGAAGCGCATTTGTGAGGTCAGACACTGATGTTGGATGAGAAGGCCTGGCTTGCAGTCTCTGCTCTAATTCATCCCAAAGGTGTTCTATCGGGTTGAGGTCAGGACAGTCAAGTTCTTCTACACCAAACATGCTCATCCATGTGTTTATGGACCTTGATTTGTGCACTAGTCATGTTGGAACAGGAAGGGACCATCCCCAAGCTGTTCCCACAAAGTTGGGAGCATGAAATTGCACAAAATCTATTGGTCTGCTGAAGCATTAAGAGTTCCTTTCACTGGAACTAAGGGGTCGAGCCCAACTCCTGAAAAACAACCCCACACCATAATCCCCCCCTCCACCAAACTTTACAGTTGGAACAATGCAGTCAGACAAGTACCGTTCTCCTGGCAACTGCCAAACCCAGACTCGTCCATCGGATTGCCAGACAAGAATCGTGATTCCTCACTCCAGAGAACACGTCTCCACTGCTCTAGAGTCCAGTGGCGGCACTTTACACCACTGCATTCAGCACTTTGCATTGCGCTTGGTGATGTAAGGTTTGGATGCAGCTGCTCGGCCATGGATACTCATTCCATGAAGCTCTCTACGCTGTTCTTGAGCTAATCTGAAGGCCACATGAAGTAGATTGTAGCGTTTATAATGACTGACTCTACAGAAAGTTGGTGACCTCTGCGCACTATGCGCCTCAGCATCTGATGACCCACACTCTGTCATTTTACGTGCCCGACCACTTTATGGCTGAGTTGCTGTCGTTCCCAATCACTTCCACTTTGTTATAATATCACTGACAATTGACTGTGGAATATTTAGTACTGAGAAAATTTTACAACTGGACTTATTGCACACGTGGCATCCTATCACAGCACCACACTGGAATTCACTGAGCTCCTGAGAGTGACCCATTCTTTCACTAATGTTTATAGAAGCAATCTGCATGACTATGTGCTTGGTTTTATACACCTGTGGCCATGGAAGTGATTGGAACACCTGAAGTCAATGATTTGGATGGGTTACTGAATACTTTCGGAAACACAGTGTACGTGCCCTGTGGTCATAAAGCCACATTTAAATTTAAGTGATTCAGACACACCATCTGCAGCACACACTTGCTTAATAATGAATAAGTATTCAACTGCTAAACATTCAAGAAAGATTTTAAAAAGTGTATGTGCAGCACATTTTATGTCCTTCCCAAATTAAACATTATTGAACATTAGAAGTTGTGATGTTCTGCACCTCAAAGAACTGCACACAATTTAGGACTCAACATTCTAAAAGGCCTCTCCATTGATCACCACCTTATCATGGTGGAGGGGTTTGCGTGCTTGAATGATCCTAGGAGCTATGCTGTCTGGAGCAAAAGCTCCTGGTAGGGTCTCCCATGGCAAACTGGTCCTAGGTGACAGGTCAGACAAAGTGTGATCCATAATAACCCCTATGAAAAGACGAAAACAGGACTTGTGTACCCTGCCCGGAACAGGATTAACGGGGCCCCACCCTGGAGCCAGGCCTGGGGGAGGGGCTTGCTAGTGAGCGTCTGGTGGCCGGGCATTTACTCATGGTGCCCGGCCGGGCCCAGCCCAAAGGAGTTACATGAGTCCCCCCTCCCATCGACCTACCACCAATGGGAGGGGCAGTAGTAGGGGTTCGATGCTTTGTGGATCCGGCAGCGTCCGAAGGCGTGGGCCTTGGCGTTCTGATCCTCGGTTGCTGAAACTGGCTTTTGGAACTTGGAACGTTATCTCACTGGTGGGGAAGGAGCCCGAGTTGGTGTGCGAGGTTGAGAGATACCGGCTAGATATAGTCGGGCTCACCTCAACACACAGCTTGGGCTCTGGGTCCAATCTCCTTGAGAGGGGCTGGACTTTATTCTTTTCTGGAGTTGCCCATGGTAAGAGGCGGCGGGCAGCTGTGGGCTTTCTCATAGCCCCTCGACGCGGTGCCTGTATGTTGGGGTTTTCTCCGATGGATGAGAGGCTAGCTTCCCTACGCCTTCGGGTTGGGGAACGGATCCTGACTGCTGTCTGTGCTTATGAACCAAACAGCAGTTCAGAGTACCCAGCCTTCTTAGAGTCCTTGGGAAGGGTGCTTGAAAGTCCTCCTTTTGGAGACTCTATTGTCCTACTGGGGGACTTCAACGCTCACGTGGGCAATGACAGTGAGACCTGGAGGGGTGTGATTGGGAGGAATGGCCTCTCTGATCTGAACTCAAGTGGTGTTCAGTTTTTGGACTTCTGTGCAAACCACACTTTGTCCATCACAAACACCATGTTTGAACACAAGGATGTCCATAAGTGCACATGGCACCAGGATACCCTTGGCCGCAGTTCAATGATTGACTTTGTAGTCATGTTTTGAACACTCGGGTAAAGAGAGGAGCTGAGCTGTCAACTGATCACCACCTGGTGGTGAGTTGGATCAGGTGGTGGGGGAAGATGCCGGTCAGACTGGGCAAACCCAAATGTATAGTGAGGGTTTGCTGGGAACGTCTGGCAGAAGAACCTGTCAGATTGATCTTCAACTCACACCTCTGTCAGAACTTTGACCAGATATCGGGGGAGGTGGGGGACATTGACTCAGAATGGGCCATGTTCCGCTCCTCCATTGTTGAAGCGGCTGACTGTAGCTGTGGCCGCGAGGTAGTTGGTGCCTGTCGGGGCGGTAATCCTAGAACCCAGTGGTCACTGATTCTATTCATAATTTTTATGGATAGGATTTCTAGGCGCAGTCAGGGGACGGAGGGTGTCCAGTTTGGTGACCTCAAGGTCACATCGCTGGTGTTTGCAGATGATGTGGTCCTATTGGGGACATCAGGCTGTGAACTTCAGCTTTCTCTGGATCGGTTTGCAGCCGAGTGTGAAGCGGCCGGGATGAGAATCAGTACCTCTAAATCCGAGACCATGGTTCTCAGGCAGAAAAAGGTGGAGAGCCCACTCTGGGTCTGAGATAAGCTCTTGCCTCAAGTGGAGGAGTTTAAGTACCTCGGGATCTTGTTCACGAGTGATGGTACAAGGGAGCGGGAGATTGACAGGCGGATTGGTGCTGGGTCAGCAGTGATGCCGGCTCTTTATCTGTTGTGGTAAAGAAAGAGTTGAGCCACAAGGCAAAGCTGTCCATTTACCGGTCGATCTATGTTCCTACCCTCACCTATGGTCATGAGCTTTGGGTAATGACCGAAAGAATAAGATCGCGAATACAAGCGGCTGAAATGAGTTTCCTCCGCAGGGTGTCTGGACTCTCCCTTAGAGATAGGCTGAGAAGTTTGGTCATCCGGGAGGGACTCGGAGTAGAGCCGCTGCTTCTTCACGTCGAGAGGAGCTAGTTGAGGTGGTTTGGGCATCTGCTTAGGATGCCTCCCGGATGCATCCCTCATGAGGTGTCACAGGCAAGTTCACCAGGGAGGAGACCCCGGGGAAGACCCAGGACACGCTGGCGTGACTATATTGCCCAGCTGGCCTGGGAGCGCCTCGGAATCCCCCCCGGAAAGCTAGTGCAAGTGGCTGGGGAAAGGGAGGTCTGGGCCTCATTACTTAAGATACTGCCCCTGCGACCTGAACCCCGGAGAAGCGGAAGATGGATGGATGGCATTCTTAAAGGAATTACAAATATTCTGGAAGACACACACACACACACACACACACACACACACACACACACACACACACAATCACATAAAAAAAGAGAAATACTGACAATAAATGCTGTCATTTCTGAAAAATGCTAACAGCTTCTTACTGTGCAACAGCTAAATTTGCTATCTGCCTACCAGGAGTTCTCCCAAAGCCCTTGTTTGGCTCCGGCACTGGCATGTAAAGCATGGGAGTGTGTGTGAAATGCAAATAAAAACCAGAAAGCAGTGACTTGTACAGCAACTTTGACTTAAAAAATTTTCAGAAACATTAATCAAGTGATGCAATCATAGGTTGAGACTCAGCACTTAACTAAAAACTGGGTGAGCATTTAATCCAACAGTATAAAAATAATGTTCCTCAGTGAGTGATTGCAAGGATTTTAGGTACTTCACGCTGTTTTGCATAAGATTGTTAAAATGATTTAGGGAAAACTACAACTGAACGCCTGACTACAAACCCATAAACACTGTGATTGGGACACTAGGTCAACAATGTTCAGAAACGCCGCACACCTCTCTGAGCTCAAGCTCATCTGAAATAAACAGATGCACAGTGGAAACGTTTGTGGTCTGATGAGTCAGCCTTTCAGATCAATCATGAAACACATCACACACACTCACGTCAATTACCCATTATATTTAAAAGACACGTTTTAAGCTGTTTGGAAAGAGCAACATTGACAAGTCATCTACCTGCTGCTGTAGGAGAACAGAGGGGAAAGAGTATTCATATTGACCTATATAACTGCAGTGTATTTAAAATGGCCTCTTCTTCTTCTGTGTGTGGAATACATTTACATTTATGGCATTTGGCTGATGCTCTTATCCAGAGTGACTTACAATTTGATCATTTTACACAGGCAGGCCAAGGTGGTGTTAGGTGTCTTGCCCAAGGACTCTTATTGGTAGGGTGTAAATATGAAAGTGACATATTTACTAGTAAAATGCATTTTTTATAAAACATTTTTTAAAAACATTGAATTTTCACAAATCAAATGTACAAATCAAATTCAATCCCTGAAATCAAGACAAATAAGAAATAAAAGCTAAAACAGCTGCTATAGTAATTGCAAATTTCAGCTTGTAAATGTAATTTTTAACTGAAATGAAAAATACCAAATGTTAAACTTGGTTAAAGCAGATTTATGTTATTATATCTGTTATAGTAATGTGTATTACTCTTTTTTATAATTTATTTGAAATTCTGATTGGCACATGCGTAGGACACCAGTGAAAATACTGCAGTAATAAACAGCGACAATGCGCGGTTACTGCCAAGTTTTATTAACATAACCCCAATTTAACTGCACTTTTCAGGCATTTAAGGCTTTACCAGGGTGAAGTATAACACAACATAAGTACAAATAGTATTAAAATAATATGAAGCAAAAACAACTAATGAAAAAAAAAACAGACACATTAAAACCAGGTAAATGGGACAATATATCAGAAGTTCAGAGGGAATAGTCCCACTGAAATTCATTTTATACAAATATCACCTCTTTCACTCCCTCCCTTCCTCTCTTTCTTACACACAAGCACACATATGCATCCTTCTGAACACAATCTGAACTTGACACAAAGCCGTTCAACCTCCCGGCGGATGCGCCATAAACTCCCGTTTGTGTGTGCGTGCTTTAGCCTCATTGAATCCTTTCAGTATTTCCTCTCACAAAGCTAGCTGTGTGGTCTCTCTGTTCATAGAGAGAGAGAGAGAGAAAGCAACAATTGACATTCTGTCTCAGCTCAGGGCCTGGCTTGTAGAATGGTGATTAGCGCTTCAGCATTCTAGTCACACAGGCTCTACTATCAATGTGTGAGTATTTGGGGGGTGGGGCAGAATGGGGGGGTGCAATGCAGAGAGGGGAAAACAAGGTGAGTGGGGGTGGGCTGAAGGGTGGAAAGAGACAGGGAGGAAAAGAGGAAGATAGGATGGGAAGGGCAATGGTGTCGAGGCAAAGTGAAGCACTCGGGTACGCAGCAATGAGCATGACTGATGAAGATGTATGGAGGGGAGACACCCACACCCACACACACACACACTCATTGTTGAATTTTTCCTCAATGAATCCATAACACTCAGTTGAAAATTGTTATGATTATACACATTTTAAACCCTGCTTTCTCTTACAGTAGGAAACGGACACACCCATTAACATGTATTTTTATCCACATTCAATTTTTTTGTTTTAAGTTGACTGGGGCAGATCTACCAGGATGGCATCCTAGGACAGTGCCATGTTTAAAGTCACTAAATTCTTCAGTGTGACAACATTCTGCTGCTAATGTTTGTCTACAGACCCTGCATGCCTACATACTTGGTCTTATACATCTGTTGGCAATATACACCTGAACTCAGTAATACCTGTCCACATACTTTTGGCCATATAGTGTATCATAGTGGGGTAGATGTCTACAGTGCAGAACTACTTGAAGCTGGAAAATATAAAAACTTGTAGTATCTGTATTGCCAGCATTTGCACATCTGAAATATGCACTGATGTAACTGCAAAAACCTAAATAATTTTTTCACTTACCCCAGATGTAGTCGATATGCCAAGTCATGTTTGGTGTCCCAATTTTGCTTTTTTAGTTTAGCTACAAGCCTAACGTCATTAACACTAGAAATCGACAGACACCCAAATCTTTTCTATAAACACTTCTCCAAAACTTTTCACAACATGCTCAAACCACATTCACTAAGGTCAGAAAGACATGTTGATGTGCTTTAGGACACAGTACAGGCACATGGGAAGTTAGAAGAATGTAAATTTTAAACAGCTAAATAAAAACCATGCTAAATAATGTTTTTTTCTTTAGGTAAATTCTTCAGATAATTTGCATGAAAAAGGAACATTTCATAGCATGCTAGAATTTATTGTATAAGGATAACATTCCGGATGTGCACAACCTGCTGTTTTTTACTTTAAGCAAGTGTTGACAAATCACTGGGCATTAAGTAGGTATGCATAAATTCTATTGGTTTCCTAGAGGGTGTACAGCACCCTTTACTTGTGCATCATTTAAGCAACACCTCTGTGATTACTAATACAATGGACAGTGACAGCCCTACTCACAGAAGTGTACTTCATACAAACACATATGATGAGGGTCAAGGTTGTACCATAATGAGATTAGTTCTCTGAGCTGATAAAAAAGCCACTCTTAATTCAGACATAGAATGTAAGAGTACACACATCTATACTACTCCCTCTCTCATTTACTGTCTATACAATAGTGTAAACACACACACAGACACACTTTGTCAAAGTCAGGCAGGTGCAGCCACTTCAGCAAGGCCAGAGGAGACCTGACCACAGGGAAGTGCGTGCGTATGTGTATATAAACGAGTTAATGAGAGATCGAGTGAGTGAGTGAGTGAGAGAGAAGGAGAGAAATGGGTGGAGGGCACCATAACTCACAGTGGGAGCTCACAGAGGAGATCCATCATGTACAGTATATACCCAGCATGCAGTGATGAATGTACAGATAAAGATCTGGGGGGAGGGAGGACAATGCATGGGTAGAAAATCCCTTCAGAACGGCCTCCAATCAACACCTCCACTCCCACCGGCTCCACTAAGACACAAAAATAACACTGTAAACAACAACAACAACAACAACAACAACAACAACAACAACAACAAAACATCCCCTACACCAGAACGTGAACCCTCTGGGGATGAGCCTCTAGCTTGACCTATAGTTTGCAGTACATGGGTAGATTAACAGAATGAAGACATCTGGAAATTTTCATCCATATATCTGATATTTCTCCATATTTCAAATGTAGGAGGAACACGCAGCACAAATTCAGATGTAAATAGCAAAAACAAGTGTAAGGAATTTAATCCATCATTCTAATCCAAAATGTAGAAACATACGCGTATGCGAAAGTTAAGTTGATTTTGTGAACAAATATAAATACGGCATTTTCTTGCACAAATTCTATTGGCTGAGTTTAACACACCGAAAAAATCTATATATTGTACAACATAAAACATGTTACATGTGCCATAACCTTTGTACATGTCTAATTTTGTGTTGAGCTATTTTTATTTCAACAAAATGTCATTTTAGTCAGGGGTGTTTTTGCTTGCAATGGTAGATAAAACAGGTCTACAAATTGGAGGTCAAATCACAAATGACAACCATTTTAGCCCCTTAAACTTCACAAGTGTCCACATGCTAAGGATCATTATTCAGTAACCACATAGAAAACAAACATAATACTAAGTATAATGGAAACGGTTTTGACAGCAGGTCTGTGTTAAATGGTTTAACGTGTAAAAATCCAAATTACATTAAAGATGGAATTACAATCACAAAACATTTACAGCAACTCAGACAGTCATGCTTTAAAATGCAGCACTTGTTGTAGACCTTATTAATTAGCTAAGTACAATCCCATTTCCAAAAAAGTTGGGACACTGTGCAAAGTGTAAATAAATGCAATGCAACAATGTGCAAATCAACCCTATATTTCATTGAAAGTAGTATGAAGATTTTTTCTCAGTTTCAACATATCAAATTGTGATTTGATTCATGAAGGCATTCCAAACAAGTTGGGACACATTCTAAAAAATTTGGGACAGGTCATCAAATGGCTGATAAAGTCGTGTAATGTTAAAAAGTACCTGGTGGTTAATTGGCAACAGGTCAGTAACATGATTGGGTGTAAAAAGAACAACTCAGAGAGGCTGAGACTTCCAGAAGTAAAACTGAGGAAGGGTTCACCACTCTGTGAAAGACTGCCCAAGCAAATAGTGCAGCAATTCAAGGATAACACTTCTCAATGTAAAATAGCAAATAACTTTTGCTTTTCTTCATCTATCGTGCATAATATAAGATTCAGAGAATCTGGAGAAATCTCTGTATGCAAGGGGCAAAGTCAAAAACTAGTAATTGCTGGCGATGATCTTTGGGCCCTCAAGCCGCACTGCATTAAAAACAGACATGATTCTGCATGGGCTCAGAAACAGTTCTAAAAACCACTGTCCATGAGCACAGTTCAACACTGTATCCACAAATGCAAATTAAAGCGCTAAAATGCAATATATGTATTTACATTTATGGCATTTGCCTGACGCTCTTATCCAGTAGGCGAAGGTAGTGTTAGGAATCTTGCCCAAGGACTCTTATTGGTATAGTGTAGGGTGCTTACCCAGGTGGGGGATTGAACCTAGTCTACAGCATAGAAGGCAGAGGTGTTAACCACTACATTACACCAACAACAGTGGTATATGCACAGGGTCATATATATAAACAGAAACACTGCCACCTTGTCTGGGCCTGAGCTCATTTAAAATGGACTAAGGTCCATTTAAAAAAAAAAAAAAGGGCCAAAACAACATTTGAAATTTTTTTTGGAAATCATGGACTCTCAGCTTCTTATCAGTGCACAGTTCAAAAGCTAGTATTCACGATGGTATAGGGGGACATTAGTGCACATGACATGGGTGACGTGCACATCTGTGAAGACGATATTACTGATGAATGATATATACATGTTTTGGCAACATATGATGCCAGGCAAATGTCTTTTTTAGGGAAAGCCTTGATTATTTCAGCTAGATGACGCAAAGCCACATTCATGGCTCCGTATTAAAAGAGACTGGGTGCTAAACAGGTCTGCCTGCAGTCCAGACTTGTCACCATTGAAAACATTTGGCGCATTATGAAATGAAAAATATGCAAAGCAGACCCTGAACTGTTGAGCAGCTGAAATCCTGTATCAAACCAGAATGGGAAAATATTTCACTTTCAGAACAACAGCAATTGGTCTCCTCAGTTCCCAAATGCTTACAGAGTGCTGTTAGAAGAGGTGATGAAACACAGTGGTAAACATGCCCCATCCCAACTTTTTTGGAACGTCTTGTTGGCATCAAATTCAAAATGAAATGCAAATATTTTTCAAGAACAACAACATTTCTCAGTTTCAGCATTTGATATGTTGTATTTGTAGTATTTTCCTTCAAAAATATGCTTTATATGATTTGCATATCATTGCATCCTGTTTTTATATTCTGTACAGCATCCCAACCTATTTGGAAATGGGGTTTTATATTTACATTGTTCTCAGAACAACAGAAAACATGACCTCTGAATTCCCAGAAAATTGAGCAAGAGGTAGCTTGCCTGAATTTGTCAATGACTTTTACATTATAAAAACATAATTTGTTGTTTCTTGTTACAAAAATATTTTGTAGGCTAACAATTTATCATTATTTATGTCCTAATGCTTGTAAAATGCTTGTCACATTCCATACAAACAGCAGTTTGCTGCAAGCATTCATGTTATCCATGAAGCACTGGAATTTATATAATCCAGTTCCAACAGTTCTGGAACAAATAACATCATTTGAAATCTGTTTTACAAGTTTATAAGTTCATAGCTACATATTTGTTATAAACTTGCTGCTTTGTCACAGGCTGGCCCAAAAATAGATTTCCTGCATATGCCCACAGCTTAACAAGAATTTGAAAAAAAAGCGTATTATTTATAACCCCCAAATGTCTTTGGATCAATTTATGCACCATTTCGAGAGCTAGCTGTAAATTACTAAAGGGGGTATTCTGTAGAAAGTGGTACAGAGCATAGATTGGAATGTTTTGAATGTTTGACCTGATGTATTGTTTTCCTTCATCTAACAACAAAATTTAGCTTTTCATGGTTTCATTCATTTAACTGACTTGAATAAAACCATGTGATTTCTTATTATCAAATTAAGTTTATTTTAGTTTTTACAGTGTAGTTCAGCATTTCCAGCTTTTTTGTCTGCTGTCAGCAGACAAAAAATTATGTCAAAGTACCTAATTATGTCAAAGTATGCAGTAGACAAGAACCTAAGTAAGTCTGGACCTCTTTGTTACCATACCCTCTGGTAAATAAGTATAAGTTATCTGACACTAACTAAGAAACTTACTGGTTCACAAAAGTAAACTTTCACAGCTTTTGTGTGTGTGTGTGTGTGTGTGTGTGTGTGTGTGTGTGTGTGTGAACATCCACACACAGTAATACAAAAACAACTGTAAGGTCTAATCACTACATACAGGAAAAATAACCTTTTAAAAGTTTTTAGCTTGGTTCTAGTCGTCAACCCAATCTTATCGCCAAAGGACGAGTGTGGCTGTGGGTATTCATACCAACAAACCTGATCAAATGCTTGAGCTAGTTGAGACCAACTGATTAAGCAAGTAGAATCATGTGTGCTCCTGCTTGTTTGGAATGAAAACATGCCTCTCAAACTCTTTGTGGATAAAATTGGACATGACTGTTTTAAACAGTTTTATGATGTTACGTTGAAGTTGGAATGCAAGAACAGAAACATTAAAATATTAGTTTTGCTTAGATACGTTTATTTTATTAGATTTAATATTCTGATTCAGAGCCCGGTTTAGATGTTGTGCTATTAACAAGGTTTGTTAATAGCACAACAGTGCAAGTGAATCACAATGGAGTTGAACTAGAATCTGGCATTCACTTGATCTTGTTTTCTTCTACATTCCAAGGTTTTCTTTCAATTTTTCCTCATAGACAAAATGCATGTGTAAATGACGAGAGGCTAATGTTTATGGCTTCCTTTTCAGCACATTCTGCAAGAACATAGGTGAAACTTGACATGGTAAAGCTCAAAACCTGAAGAATCTGAGGTTTTGTGTCACAAGGGAGACCATTTCAGATTGAGACCATTAAAGAGAAGCGTGATTTCTTTATGAGCCTGTCTCTTAGCCCAGAGCCCTGGAGGGAGAGTTGATTAACTTTGCCATTGGTGTGTATCCCTGTATTTTTCTTGTCTCTTAGAGGTTGTTTATGCTAATCTCATTTCTAAAGCTACAGTACTTGTTACTGTCGCTGGCAGCACTGGCCAAAAGCTGTTTGCTTTTATTGGCTTCTGACGGCTTCCTGCTGGAGTTGCTAACATCCCATTTTGAGGTGGAAATGCCTTTTACGTTCTGGCAATTAGCAAAACACTAAAACCACCAAATTACAGAGTGAAATTCTGAAGTACACAGATTGCTTTATTTGGAAGCTAAAAAAAGAAATAGCTGCCATTTTCTGTCATTCACCAGGCCCACACTGTCAACCAAGTTTGCTACACATCGAACCTGACATTGGAGCAGTCGCCCATGTGATGCACTGCCTCTCAAGCCCAGTGGCCCAAGTAGAGGTTAAACACTCTGTCTCACCTATTTACCCTCTGCCTTCCTTCAGTCTAAACAAGCATCGCTTGTGCCTCCTCCCCTGACGCTCGCCTTCTGTCACTTCCATCACATCAGCAGCTATCATGGTGATGCAGGCTCCATAACCTACAATACAACAGAATGGACACAAGCAGGTAGCCAAAGCACAGTGAGTTTTGGAAGGCTCACATACTCTTGAATTCAAATGCTAGAATAAGCTTTATGAACCAGCAATGAAGAATTAGCATTAATGTTTGTGTTGATAAATGTTCATGATAGCATAAGGTAACTGCCGCCCTCTGCCCCTGAGGAGAGCTCTCAGAACAGTTAGAAAGGGAAGCAAATTGTGACGAAATGATCCTTGTTGGCCTATAACTGTTTCAAGTAATGCTGTTTGGCTAAAGTGATGCTCCAGTAATAAATGTTGGAGGAGACTCCTCGGTGTCTCAGTGCTTTGTTGGATATTGTCATTGCCCAGTTGAAAAACCCTCCCTCTCTTTTAATACCTCTCTCTTTTTCTTTTTCTCTGCATTGCAGACCTGAGCTTGGACACAAGCTGGGGGCTAGCTAAATCCAGCATCTGCAGCACTTTGAGGTCAGTGTGTTGGGCATTAGACAGAGGAAAAGGCTGGCAAGATTGACACCATTAGGCTTTGGCTGGCTCTCCAGAACAGCTGCCAACCATCCACATATAGACACAGCCATCTCATAATACAGCCCCCCCTTCAAAACAGTCTCCCCAGTCGCTCAGTATCCAAGGTGATACGACCGGATCATTACTGAAAGAAAAGCTGGCTGCAGTACTTGCAGTACTGAGACACTGTTTGTCATAGAAGACATTTTGTCATTACTGTTCAAATGTCAGGGATCCTTCAAGCAAATTATATGAAAATGCAACAATGATAGTTGACAAGTGATTTATTGGGCTGACTAATTTAGATTTACAAAGGAACAATGTAAATTAAGCACTGCCAATTGACTCTCCTTTATCTTCTTGCCAATAAAACCAATTGAATTGTCATGGGCTGAAAGATTATAAGAGTCATGTATTGCAAAGTACAGTTTTAACACATTCAAATATGATGTATAGAATCCATTCATTTATTCACATTCATCCTAAATGACATAATTGTCTTGGAACTGTCTCTTCATGTGACATTTGAATGATTAATAAAACACATTTGATACCATCCATATTGAGTCTTCCATTGTTCCTGTTTCCTTATGACCAACATCTTGACCTTGGTTTATACATTATGGAGCTCAGAATCTTTCTAGATTTAAAATGAGATGAACAAGATGGTTAAAGAGAGGGACACCCTTCAAAATGATGATCATGGCCTAGTTGAAAGTCTGACATGGTTAAAATTTCTCTTCTTACTCTATTCCCCAGAACCAACACATTTTGATGGCATCTTAAAAGCATCTAGCCATTAATAAAAAAATATATTCACCCAATTCTATAACTGAATTTACAAGATACAAGCTACTTTATCCTTTATTAAAGCTCAGTGGGAGAAAGACTTGTACACATGTAGTCTTTATGTGAAAAATACACTGTAATCCAATACAAGCTAAGGGTAGGCTCCATAAAATCTACCCCGAAACAGATTCCACTTCTGATCATTGTCACCAAACCCACGCCTCATTACTTCATATGTTTTGGTAATGTCCATTCCCAACAAATGTTTCACCCTTCACACAATTCTGAATTTGAGCCCTATTCCGGATGACTTGTGTCTTGTACCTCTCCGTATAGAAGTATAAAGCAGATCTTTTTAGCTCTTATTACTCTTATAGCAAGATGTAACTGTAGTTTCTTTCACATTTCTACCCAGGATATTTTGAGGGCTTGATTCTCTTTTGTGATTCTTTTTTCCACAAGTCCACAAGAACTCAGATGCTGTTTCATTCTGTTGTCTTCATCTTCTACACTCTGTATAATATGAACAATTTAAGTGCCCATCAACTAATCTGGGCCAACATCCTTTCTTGTTCATTTCTGTTCTGAGCAGAGAACCAAGAGCTATTTCAGATGGCTAAGATCTCTACTTGGTCTCAATCTCTATTCATGGTTTTCTGCAACCACTACCTCTATAGCATGATGCAGGACAGGAGCCAAACCCCTTTGCTGCTCCTCCCCAACCACAGGCTGTAGAAAGACCAGAGGTGTAGAAGAAGGTGTGACATTTTGAGGAAGATTGGGGCCAGTATCTTGAGGCACGGTCTCTGGTGCTTGGACCAACAAAATAGTGTGCACAGCAGCTGGACCTGTTGATACTGCCCCCGCCCCAGCCTGCTGTTCTGCACTAGCCATCTCCACAGAAGCAGCAGTGGGCTCAGTGCTCAAGGCTAAACCATGTGTCTTGCGGTGCTTGCCCAGGTTGGAGAGCGAACGGAAGGCACGATGGCACACCGGGCACTCGTAGGGTTTTTCTCCACTGTGGGTACGAGCATGTTCGGCCAAACGTGCGGCCAATAAGAAGGCCCGGCCGCACACGCTGCACACAAAGGGTCGTGTCCCGGTGTGGAGACGCTCGTGGTCCCGAAGGTGAGGGATCTGCCGGAAACATTTACCACACTGACCACACTGGGAAAGACAAATGGGAGTAAAAGAGAGAAAAGAGAAATGAGAGAAAGGTCAAAGAGGAATAACAGAAATGAGGACAATGTGGAGGGGAGATAGAGAGCATGAGAGAAGACACTAATTCATACTGGATACACTGTGTACATTCTAATCTGTTGTCTTTCTTAAAGTATTTTTATTCTAAGTATTTTCTTTATATGCTTTATTCTGCTTTACTCCAGGTTATCGATGCCATAATCAAAGTTTTGTTGCCCTCATTCCAATTACCTTAATTACAGTGAAAATACTGAGGGGATGTTTTCATTTTCCAATTTAAAATAGTTCTGTACTGCATACATTTAAACCACTTGTTAACTTGAAAATGTGCTTCATTAAATCGGTCATAACGTAGTCAAAGCTGTTCAATTAAAACATGCTTTGAATGCCTCAGCATTCAGTTAAGTCCTGATAAATAATCCGTGGCCTCTGACCTGAAAGGGTCGCTCTCCTGTATGAATCCTAAGATGTACATTAAGTGAAGAGGCAGTGGTGAAACTTTTTCCACAATGCTGGCAGTGGTGGGGACGGGGCTTTGGGTCAGCTCCGACGGAATCAGTTTCAGGGGTCAGTGAGCCATGCCTGAGAATGTGCTCCTGTAGAGCAGAGCTGGAGGTAAAGCGCCGCTTGCATGGCAGCAGGGGGCAGCGCAGGGGTGTCTGTCCAGAGTGGGAGAGCCTATGAAGGTCCAGTCCTTCCTGTGTTACGCAGCGATGACCACAAAGGTCACAAATCAACTTCCCTGTTCGCCTGGCCCCACCGGCGGTCTTCTTTTTGGCTACTCCCAAAACAGAGGGATCCACCTCATGACCTGAAGCCTCCCTCTGCTTGCATAGTGGCAGGTGAGTGTCCAATGAGATTTGGTCTAGGAACTGGTCAGAGCAGGAAGGGCAAGTAACTGGCTGCTTTCCTGAGAAGTTACAAACAGTACATTATAAAAGACAAATACTACTGTGGAAACAGATAGAAACAGAAAGAAGAACTAAAAAACTAAAAAGCTAAATATATGTTTTCATTAGGACTACTCATTATGGACCCAAAATGCAATGCCAAAATTCGATGATGTGAGAAGTGATAATATGCCTGTCACTGCCTATGACAGGATGTGTAACAAGTACAGACATTTATGCTGCATAGTAGCCTTTACTGCTTCACACATTTGCCACACAAAACTGGCAGTGTAATAATTATTGTGTGCATGATCACACACACACATTTTCTAAACCACTTATCCTACTATTGTGGGGGGTCATGGGGGAGGGGGGGTTGATGGGGGTCATTGGGTGAAAGGCAGGATACACCGGGACAGGTCGTCAGTCCATCGCAGGGCAATGTGCATTATCAATAGGATTAATATTATTAGGTTAGTTAGTTAGTTAAGTTAGTTAGTTAAGGATAAAGTAGTTTTTGTGTAGTTTGTAATTGGCTCTGCAGAAGAAGAGTGGGAAAGTCTTAAGCTTAGCTCATATAAGCTCTAATTGTATCATTAAGATCAGCTCACCACTATTTTGGTAGGCAAGCTGCTACTCAGACAAAGCATGTTACTGTGTGTCACTGCAGATATAACATTGCAGGTGGTGGAGGCCAAGAAAAACAACCAGAATGGCCATGAAAAAGATAAAAAGGATAGGTGGACTCTTTAAATGCAGTTTCCAGATGCTACAAAGAGAAGATTAACTTGATTGATGGTCTGGATCTGTATAAGCAGCATACATCTCAAGTTCAGAAAATTCCAATTAATGAGATTTTACAAAAACAAACACAAATGGCCACGAAAATTGTCAGACTCTTAAATAACAGACACATACACTTTTATATACTATTTTTCCAAAGGTATTCACTCATCCATCCAAATCATTGAATTCAGTGTTCCAATCACTTCCTTCCTTCCACAGGAGTATAAAACCAGGCACCTAGGCCATCAGACTGCTTCTACTAACATTAGTGAAAGAATGGGTCGCTCTCAGGAGCTCAGTCAATTCCAGCGTGGTACCGTGATTGGACGCCATTCCATTTGTTGGAATTTTTGAATAATGGGAATAATTTGGAATAATAAGTTGGAATAATGAGCAGTAAACGAGCTGCACAACAGAGCTATAACTGGTCACTGGAACTGCTGCCATTACTGAATGCTTCTCTGCTGATGTAATGCTCTGTCCCAAACTACACACTTCTATACTTTACCTACTACTCTAATGAGAGCACTTCCAATGGCACTGCATTATTTTTAACATAATATTTTGTGTGCTACTAGGCAGTTTGAAATAGAGCAGGAAATCTCAGCCATTTAGATTTCAGCTTTCACTTGTTATCACTCCAGCAACAGATCAAAGAAAATCAAGGCAATATATTACTTCATATGCTTCAGAAATGTTTTATAATGAGTGTTAAAATAAAAAAATTAACAAATGTGAAGTTGCCTACAAAATGAATGCGAAGATGCCTACCAAAATAGTGGCTGCTCAACTGCACGCCGTTACTGAAATGAATATCAAACACAGCTTACAAAGCTACATTGCAGCCAACCTACTTACCTCACTCTCATGCTGCGTGTGTATTGTAATTTGATCTATACTGTCTTTGCAGCTGTTTATACTGTGTTTGTATCATGATGACGATGAAAATGTGATTAATCATGCAGCTCTACTTACCATGTACAAATGTCATCACTGACATTTTAATACAACACACCAGCAGGATTTGCAGCAAAGGCCATCTATTCACCTACAATCCTTAATTTCTCAATATGAATAGTTCAGTCATCCTTCTCATTTCCCTCAACACACTGTAAGCTCTAATATGGAATTTCAAACCATACAAAACAAAAACATGACTGGCTCTCTTTCATTAGTAAACCTAAAAGACAGCAGCCAATGGCGTGGCCATATGAGCCTATCTTCCTGCAATTGCTATATTGGCCTGACACCCGCTGATGTTTCGTGCTGCATCAAAGTGCCTTAATAACAGTAACAAAGCAAGACATAGACGACATAAATCAGTGGCTAATGGGTCAAGCGGAGAGGCAGCAGCACTGCGCTCCAGATCCATCACGCATAGCAGAACAGAGCAAGCGGTAAGACAAGCGGAGCCTGCAGGGCATGGGACGACTCAATGTTTCCCACTCCACTACGTCTTCTCTTCGTCTTTCCCTCTGCCACTGCCGCTGTTTGCACAGAGTGGGTTTGTTTTATTTTTTGGACAAGTTTGCGTTTATTAATGCAATTATGCCAAAAAGCGGTGAAGTGGAGTTGGAGGCTCTCCCTCAATCTCACTTAACTTCCTATCCAGGTTGAAGAAAGGCAAAAGGTGGTTACAGGCGGTGTGCAGCTGCTAAACGTGTACAAGGGCAGCTCAGCAGACATGCAAGGAAGTGGAAAGACATGCTACGTGCAAACAAAGACAGGTAGGAATATTTTAAGTCATTTTATGCACACTCAAACAAACAGCAGATGCAGTGGGGCAACTGTCATGTGTAGACTTTTTGAAAAAAGAACAGCTTCAGTTCACTTAGGTTGAGTCACATGCACACATGAAGAATGTGAACTGCGAACTGCATTTGAGAATGCAGCACATCTCCCACATAAACAAACAACAAATATATCCGCAATACCTGAGTCATCACCTCAACCCTCAGCTAAGGCTTGACCTCTCTCACTCACTAACAACTCACATAGCACACGTATTACGTAAATAACACCTGAATTTGTCTTAGGCTTTACAGAAGTTAGTTTTTTTTTCTCACTCTTTCTCTCTATCAAACGCTACCTTCACCTCTATATTTAACAGACCTTGGTGAAAGAGTGCATGGAGCTGCAGACTCTTCTTGCGTGGAAAAGACTCCCCACAAACAGAACAGGAAAACGGGTACTGCCCAGTGTGGACAAACCTGCAAGAGTAATAGGAACCAATCAGATTCAACAGACACATTGATGAAACAGGGTTTCACTCAGTAAAGCTTGATGAATGTGTGATGTGATGAAGGCGTCACACCCATATTAGGATCTCTAGGTCTAAGTTGGTTTTCTCTAAGGGAAAAATAAATGGCATTCACACCGTGTGGCAACCAAAAGTGTTCTAAACATGATGCATTTTACCATGCATGCGTTTTGACCTCAAATATCATTAAATCACCTGATTCACAAATTAATTAGAGACAAAATATGAATGTTGCTACATGCAAGTTAATGGCCCTGTGTCATGAACTGACTTCATAAGACTCACTAAAATACCTGGAACAATCAGGAAGCTTTGTCAAATGTGGTGGCTGAGCTGCTTTGGCCAAAGTAGGCTACAGTTGGAGCAGCTGATCTTGGTATGTTATAGTGTTGTAATTACACAGTAGCAGACATGGGCTGGAGGATAGAGAACCAGCCTTGTGACCTGAAGGTCGTCAGCTCAATCCCCTGAGCCAACAGTTTGTGACTGAAGTGCCCTTGAGCAAGGCACACTCCCTGGGAGCTGTGGATAGGGCTGCCCACCACTCTGAGCAAGTGTGCTCACTGCCCCCTAGTGTATGTATTCACTAGTGTGTATGTGGTATTTCACTGCACGGATGGGTTAAAGGCGGAGGTGAAATTTCACCGTTGAGGAACTAATAAGGGTCACTTAACTTACATCATTTCAATATGCAGGAGTGTTAATAACACTGTAAAAAATGGTTCATCAGATCTCCCTGAAAAATGATTTTATGTGGGAAGTAAATTATATAGGTTGATTTATTCAATCTAAATAAACCCTTTAAATGAACCACTGTTACAATCAAAACATTTATTTAAGTTGAATAAAACTGGTTCAGTTGGTTGTTACCACATGAAGTAATTTTTTCTTTGGTGCAACTGATGCTCCTTTTTCTACACTGAAGCATGTATGTTGCAATATTCGTATTTTGACTCTTTAGAGACCTAACCAGTGACAGCTGGAAGAAAAATGTTCACAGGATGTATATTTTTTGTTTATCATAGGTCACAACAGTGGTGATTTTCAGAAAAATGCCAGTATTTTTTCCTCTAGAGAAAACCAGCTTAGACCCAGAGCACCTAACGTGAGCATGATGTCACCTACAGAAAAACATATGAATTTAAAGATCTATAAGTTACAGTTAAATGTCGTTTCTGTCTCTGGTGTATTTTATTGAATATTCATTTCCCCTTTTCATTGAACTTTTTTCCCTTCTGATGAGGACTTAATAAAAAGGAAGCGAACTGCACAGAGGCATAGATACAGACTATGTAACATCACTGACCCTTTCTACCCTCCCTACTCACAAGTGGTCAGCTGAGGATGCAGAGCAACTCAGTGTGAACAGCGCTGAACCCAAGCAGCAGGGTAACGCAATTGGGCCTCCTTGCCATGAAAGCTAATGAGACATATCGCTTGTGGCATTACTTCCGCTTACGCACCCTAATTTATGGGCATACGCCCGGCCTGTTGCTGGGTCATGTCCGCATGGCTGGGCTGGGGCAGGTTCCCCCTGCCAGTGCTTATCTGTGCTGTCCCAATTTGTATGTGCATGTGTTTGGAGTGGGCGTATAGGTCATGCAGCAGACCGTGGCTTTAAGCTGGACTAGACTGGTCAAGAAGCGGAGAAGTCCATTCTAGGTTTTAATGCTTGCATGACTTGACCAAGAGGGGTAAGAGTCATTCTTCTATAAGTGATGCAAAGAGAATAAGGACAAGCATTAAAGTTTGACTAGTTTTGAATAATGTGATGTAAGGAACGCCTACACGAACCTTAACCTCAGAGATGGGGAACGCTAGAGGAATCGTCCTTCATTTGTATATTATTTAGAGTTTTCTTGAGCATTACTGAAATTAAATACTTTTACTTGATTACATGCTTTATTCCATTCATTTTCATAGACACCTTCAAAGTGCTTACTGAAATGTTTGAAATATTGCTACTGAAAATTTTAATGGCTCTTGAGATCTAATTGTGATTCATCAGAAAGTTTCTTAGGAGAATTAACAATAGACAAAAAGAAAACAATGTGTCGACAATGTGAGATTTCTATTAAAACACAAGAGGAGATGCATGAGATTTACTGAGGACACTTGTTCAGAACGTGATGGGAAGAGTGATCGTGAGATCGGCCGCAGGCTGGGACAGGTGGCAGCAGTAAAGGTGGGGATGTCCCAGGCATGGCCTACTGATACAAGACCCCGGGGTCGTGCTAGGACCTGCTGGAGGGATTATATCTCCAAGTTGGCCTGGGAGCGGCTTGGGGTCCCCAGGAATGAGCTGGAGGAAGTTGTGGGGGAACAGGGCCATCTGGGATTCTCTGCTCTCCCAACTGCTACTGCGACCCTATCTGGACTAAGCGGTTAATGATGATGATGACTTGTTCAGAAGAACAGCAGGAGACAAGTTGTTCTCTGTTAAATTCCCATGCATCTGAATTTGTTTTAAACATCAAACCAAATTCATATCATCCTAAAATGCCATTTTTAAGTAAGTATAAATTCTCTGTACATTTCGCCCTGCACATAAACATTACCATATTATTAACATATATTAATTTTTGCTTTTCTTGTGCTTGGAGTAGCAGTGGGTGCTGTCAGTTTTGTCACAGGTATGGCTCCAGTTTTGTTCAAATCCTCAGAACTAGTTCTATAGCACTAATAGCACTAATATAAAAGCCAATTTATTATTAGTCTGCATGTCAAAATCCTCAGTAAAAATGTCATAATCCTTAGAGGGTTTCACATTTAGACAACAGATTAAAGCCTACTGTGTAATAGATATAACCTAATAAAAGGAAAACCAGAATACAGAAAAAAAATCATATCACCCATGTGAAAAAAACATTCTCCTATAGGATTTTCTAACAACAGAAATCATGGTTCTGTGAATTATGGCAAGGCCCCAAAGCAAAGTATCCCCACACCACCTCACTACCACCACCAGGTTTGACTGTTGGTATGATGCTCTTACTGGGAAATCCAGTGTTAACTTTATACCAGATGATTCCTCAGTCCACAAAACATCATTCTAAATGGCTTGAGGGTCATCAAAATATTTTTGGCAAATGTGAGACAAGCCTTTATGTTCCTCTTGATTAGCAGTTGTTTTAGCCTAGTGACTCTCCAAAGGGTGGTCCCACACCTCCAAAAGCAGTGGGGTTTTTGGTTTTTCAACAACAAAAAAAAAACTAAAAGGCCAATGACTAAAATTGCCTTTCATGTCATGCTAATAACATATCTTTATAAGGGTACTCTATAGAGGGTACTCTAGTAACTAGTTACATTTACTCAAGTACATATACTTATTTAAAATATTGATAAAATATTGATGGATTTTGACTCTTCTGTGTATTTTCAAATCATAATACTAGTACTAAAGTATATTAGTGAATAACGGAATCATTTTACTCAGTTGCACGTGCCATTTTGCCATTCATATTTAGTTACTAATTCCATTTTCTGTGTTTAATGGCAGTATTTATAATGCTTTGTGATTGGTTACATCTCTGCCTTTGGAGCTTTGTATTTTAGACCAAAAAAAATCCCAAAAAGAGAAAAACGGGGGCGCACAATCTTCAGGTCCTGTGCTTGGATGTACTGAGAAGTTCCACTGCAGTACGCAGTGCTTAATGCTTAAGTAGATTTTGAACATGCTATTAGATCTGGTTCGGATTGTGGACAGGTCCTCATCATGATCTTGCCATCTCATTCGCGAACTCTCTGATTGCTTCGTCTGTAGAGACAAGAAGTCTTGGTGTGATTCTGGATGGCCAGTTATCGTTCTCGACTCACATGGCAAACCTAACTCGGCCATGCAGATTTCTCCTATACAATATCCAAGGATCCGACCCTTCCTCACTCGAGAGGCCACCCAGGTGCTAGTGCAGTCTCTTGTCATCTCAAGGCTTGACTACTGCAACTCGCTGGCTGGTCCTCCCATGCAGGCCATCAAGCCTCTGGAACTCATCCAGAATGCGGCAGCACAGCTCATCTTCAACCTCCCCAAGTCCAGCCACGTCACCCCACTGCTGCCGCTCCCTTCACTGGCTTCCTGTAGCTGCACGTATCAGATTTAAAAAGGACCAGCCCCTACCCACCTGATGGCAATGGTGAAATCTCGAACTGCACCACAAGCCCTTCAAGCTTCGAGTACAGCTCAGCTTGACCCGCCATCCTTCAAGGTGCGTGGAAGACAAGCATCGAGACTGTTCTATGTACTGGCACCCAGGTGGGGGAACGAACTCCCACTGGTTGTCCATACAGCAAACGCAGACTGAAGACACATCTCTTTATACAGCACTTACATAAGCACTGAATTAAGTATTGATTTTATGTATTGTACTGTTCTGGGTTCAACTCTGTTCCTTTTTTTCTGGGTATCAACAGTGACTTTTTGTTTCTAGCAGTATCTGAGCTCAGGACTGTCTTTCTCTCTAACCTATTGGTAACTAGCAAAGATACTTTCTCTAGATAGATAAAGCACTTCTTGTAAGGTGCTCTGGATAAGAGCGTCTGCTAAATGCTGTACATGTAAATGTAAATGGACTACAATGGCTAAAGTGGACTAAATTACACATGTGGGTGTTTGTTTATTGATCAGAAGTTTTGCTCTCACATTCACTGCCATGAAAGCAGAAAAACAAAATAGAGATGCTATCACCCATGTGTACACCAATTTAAATTTAACCGCTGATGCTTGACCAAAAATATGTTCCAAAATCAAATGCATATCATTATTTTATTGCTTGCCTTTCATTATTAATGTCAGCTCACAATACTGGAAGGATATGACCGTTTATAAAGAGTGAAATGTTGAGTGAAAAGCAGCAGTACAGTGAAATGTGCTGTGGAAAAATGTCCTGAATTCTCTTGTTAAGTAGTGTTCACATGTCAAAAATTAACCAAAGAAAAGCTTGACTGGTCCACACAACCCAAGGCAGGTCTGAAAGTTTAAATGGAGATTCGGATTGTTTTACTCTGTCTGTTCACACCAGTCAGTGCTTCATGCTGTTTAGGGAAATACTCTAATAAAAATACACATCTTATTTGGCGTTGAAGACAATGATGATTAGAGGTAAAACAGATGATGTCTGTTTTTGTTAGATAATTTAGCTGTAAGCTTACTGCAGCCCACCAAAAGAACAGCTCCTAGACCCAAAATAAACCAAGACTCCAGGTGCATATGCAACAATGTTCATGTATAAGCTAACCTACATCGTAAATCATTTCAAACAGTTATATTTATGTTGCACAGCTTTAGCCTTGAACATAAAAATGTCAGTAGTAGTTAATAGCCTATGCTGATTAGTGCAGCGCATAGCTTCCATTGAATTTTTGTCATCTAGCTAAAATATTTCACACCACTGGGCTACAGTTAATGGCTGCATCATAATCAATGCCAGGCATCTAATATTGTCAAAAACCCAACGAGAAGGGCTGCTTTAGTAATTAACATGCTGTCTGGCAAAATATCACCTCTTTTTATTGTCAAATACAAAAAGTCACAGCCTCATCCTTTTACACATAGCAGCTCTTTCATTGCCTGAAGCCTACATGCTATTTTAGTAAGCCTTTTTTAGTGATACCTGTATTATTTCTAAAACTATCATATTTATATTATATCTTTATATTTCCACATTACACATAATACACTTATTATATATTTCATATTGCATATTTTATGTATTTTTTTAACCCCCCCCTACACACACACATTCCACTCAAGTTTTTTTTTATTTGCCATTGTAAATAAATGTTTGTTTTCTAATGGCTTGCCTTGTTATACTATATCATAACTTGTTTTATTTAGTTATGTAACTAAATAAGACAAGTTGCGAAGCCAAAGCCAACTTACTGTAGCTGCAGCAAACATGGTCAGCCACATTTTTCCAGAATGCACATCCCATTTGTTAGGACCAACACTCATCATGATGGCTCCTATGCTGTTTCTATAAATATCATCACTGCTTTACCAGTTATAAAAAACAAGTAAGCAGACCACAATCATTATGCCACTTGCCATGTTGCGCAGAACAACTGTGAATACAGAACACTCACCTGTGCACCAGAAGCTGCGTCCGAGTGCGATACTTATTTGGACAGTCTGAACAGACAAACAGTGTTCTTGATGTCTCTTCTTTTCCTTCACCCACTTCCGTCTTTTCTTTGCTGCCCACCAGCTCTCCAACTACACCTACTTCTGTCACAGGTTCTTTGCTGGCATGCAGCAGCTGATGCTTCTTGAGTGTGCCTGACTGAGTGAAGCTTTGCCCGCACTGTTGGCACATGTGGGCTTGCCGGGTCGTGTGTGTTTGGCGATGGCGGCCCAAGTTGCTCTTGTGGGCGAAGGTCTTGTGGCACACCTCACAGAGGTGTGGCTTCTGGCCACTGTGACGGAGCATGTGGGCGCGCATGTGACAGCGGCGCCTGAAGACCTGGCCACAGGTTGGGCATGGAGTTCTAAAGCTGTTTTCTGTAGCAGGTGACGTAGGAAAGGAGGTCTGGTTAGAAGACGAAGGTAAAGGTGAGGAGGGTTGGGCCGATTCAGGAGTAGAGACTACTTGCTCGTTAGGGATGCCTGCAGGATCCTGTGACTGACCAGTGCTACCTGGGAAAAACATCAAGACATTTCATTATTATTACTGTCATAAGATGTTTTGTCCCACGTATTTTGGACAGCCTAATTTAATTATCTATATATGTTTAAATTGTTAACAAACTCTCTGGTGAAACTCAGTAGCTTTAAACTTAGGGTAAGTTTAGGACAAGGGTGAGGGTTAGGTTTAGGATTATGGCCAGGGTCAGAGCTAGGGAAAATTAAGATTTGATAAATATTTATTTGAATGTACAACGCTATAAAGCGGGCTATCTACATAAAGTATTTTTTTTAGTTAAAAAAGGCAACTGCCTATCATATTGCGAACAAATTTTATTATGAAAGATTCAACAGAAACTTTAGGGACGCACCAAAATTTTGCCCACTGAAAATCTTGACTGAAACTAACTTATAATAAAATTAAATAGGCCTACAACAGAGTGTCAAAATATAAGACTATAATGACGACTATTTGTTCCTTTCACTCGTTCTAGTCTGTGCAGATGTGTTCAAACAGACTGAGCAGCAGCAACAGTGAGATGTCAGAAAAAAATAGTCCACAGCACCTGTGAACAAGCAAGTTATAATCACTGTTCCTGTCCAGCGTGGCCTACATTAAATTCATTTTCTGCCAAGAACTCTCATCACTAAACAAACTGAAACACAGACCTTCTCCAATACTGCTTTGGAGATCCAGTTTTCTGGCAACAGGGATGAGTTTTGTGCCATTTTTCATGCAGTAAAACAATGCACTACTTAAACATTTAAGAGAATTATCACATTCCAGTACAGAATTCCTACATTCCTTTCAAGTAAAGTGTATTCCACATTAGCAGGTCCGTACCTGTGATGTTACTGAGGGATCCTGATACAGGGTTGGTGCTCTGGGCTACTGTGACAGGTAACCCCTCTCCTTTCTCTTTATGCTGTCGTCGGTGGTAGAGGTATTGTGTAGTGCTCATAAACTCCTGGCTGCAGACAACGCAGCGGTGCAACATACGCTCAAGACCGTGATGGGAGCTGCGGTGAGCAGCCAGTGCTTCCTCTGACTTAAAGCCTGAGCCACACTGCATGCAGAGGAAGGTGTCTGCAGGAGTTGGGCCCAAGGTACCAGAGGCAAAGCCTGCAGCTAGAGAATCTTCATCTGGTTCGTTCACAAGATTCTCAAGAAGTTTGCTACTCTGCTGGGTGGAAACTCCATTTTTGGTCATTTCTCCATGACGTGGACCAGCTTGAGCACTGTCCTGTGGACCAGCCTTCATCATCACCCTTTCCACTGTCTCAGCCTTTGTGCCATTGCCTTCCTCTGTATCCTTGGTTTCACAGTTACTTCCCCTCACTGTGTCTCCGTTTTCAGAGTATTCTTCATTCTGTCTCTCCCTTGCTTTGGGTTTCACCTCATCTTCACCTCCTTTTTCCTCTGATCCAGTGACACCACATAAGCCCAACTTGATGTGCTGTTGCCACTGATTAAGAGAAGCAAACAGAGTATTACATTCACCACACTGGTAGCGGATGAGGGGAACAGGAGGGGCTCTCTGAGTTTGGTTGTTTAAGCCTCTGGGTAAATTCAGTGAGGAGCTCATCAAGGTGGTGCTCTCTGATCCATGGTTTGAGGGCAGGGGGCAGTTAAGGCTGGGCTGTGCTTGGGAGGAGAGAGGCGATTTGGGCTGGGAGTCTGGAGGAATCTGAGAAAGGAAAGTCCACCAAAATATTAAGACTCAAATAATAATAATAATAATAATAATAATAATAATAATAATAATAATACATATTTAGCTATAAAGGGGTTTTCATGGTCACATCACAAGCATAAAAATCCTGATGCAAACTTCTGCTGCAAAGTGCGAGTATGTGAAGTATATTTTTTGCATTTTTTTGTGAATTCCAAGGCCAGAATTAAAGCAGCCAAGTTGTAAAAGTGGGCAGAATTAGAATGAATACATTATCAACAGGCATGACCTGCTCAGATCACTACTCTCACTCCCTCTAGGAGCCTGTGAGCCTGCAACACAGTAACTTTTTCCCAACAGCATCCCTGAAGAAAACAAATTCTCTCAATTACTTCTATAGATAGTGAAAAAAACTGCTATCTTACAGAATTTAAATGAATATTTTAGAAGTAAATATAAAACTGACGTAACTTATTAATTTCTTCTTGTGGGAGGGTGGGTTGTACTTATGAGAGGGTTTATGTGTGAGCTTTGGAGGTCAGAGCATTTATATTGCTTAATTTCTTGCGTCTGCAGTGGCTATAAATTTGTCGAGTCTAAAAGTGGCTTACTGCTTTTATAAAATGGAGAAATATATGATTTTTAAAATATTATAGCACTCTTTTTATTTATATAGCGCTCTACAATGCACAAAATAATATAAAAGCAATAAAAAACAGTGGGAAACTAAGCCAAATAAAACTTCCAAAATAATAAAGAATAAACAATGAAATAAGCTAAAATAGATTAAAAACAGATAAAATCCCCTAATTCTTCAGTCAAATGCTGCAATTAAAAGTAGTTAACTAATAAAAGCTGCTGTTGTCAGGAAAAGCAAAAGATGCACAATAGAACTGTGGCTCTGATATTCTACTGATTCTGTCAATTATTTGATGCTCTCTGTGTTATTATGTGTCGGTTGTCTGATTTACATTTATTTTTTAATGAGGTGAAATTGTTTATTTATACTGAAGTGCGTGCACAGCTACAGAACTAATGTTGTAAGAAACTAGACATGTCTTTACACCTGTGCATGAAAACACCACAGTGCTTTAGTGTTTTTGTGAAGAGTGGGTCTGTAGCAGCAGTAGCGCAGCACAGAGTGAACTGGGTTAGAAAATCAACTTGCGCCAGTGGATTACAAATGCCACATCCCCTGCTGCGCCACTCCACTGACAGCAATTGGGCACAGATGGGCAACCAAAACAGCAATACACTGTTATTTTAATAGTATAACCAAGAGCAAGTATACAATGGTATAGTAGTAGTATAATAGTAAGAATTAAACAACTTGCCCTGTTCTAAGCTTTTGCTACACCTTTGCAATGCTTTGATTTATAATATACACAAAGGGATGACAAAACGGAAACTCCTAGTTGATGTGGCTGCTCAAACAGTGATGTATCCCTCCCTTTTGATTTAGTTTTGCTTTGCCTTCTGTTGCAATGTTGCAAAGTTTAATGTTCTATTTAATTAACCCAAATTAAAGTCCAACAAATAAATAAATAAAAAACTGCTGACTGGGACCCATTCATAAAACTTCATAGCTATTGTAAATTCGGCACCTGTGTTTTCTAATGCAAAGGCCTGTTTAAATTCTCTATTGCTTATAAAAGGCTTGTTACTTTGATCCGTTGAAACTTCAATAGCATTTATTCAGAGGGAAAATCAAATAACATTTGGATTATGGGAAAGACAGGTATATGGGAAATTTGTACTTTGTTTGTAACCAATTTATAACCCGTTTATAACCAATTCACCCTTGTAAAAAACTCCCTGCCAATACAGCAAAGAAAAGACAAGAAAAATAACACCTTCATAACCAGCTTAAAAAGGTCCACTGCTGTTAATGTCAATTGTTAGCATTAATTTGTGAGCTTTTTTACGTTTTATGAACAATTTAAAGTGGAATTTCAGTGATTTGTCAACATTTAGTGTGGGTTAACTTCAGTTTCTTTATAGTGGTAGTCAGGGTTGGGAGGATTACTATAAAAAATTATTCCATTACAGATTACTGTTTACCTGTTAAAAATGTAACTGTGACCTAACACATTAAAGATGTATAATTAAACTTAATTTTAAAAAAAAGAGAAAAATGATTTCATCAAGACTTTTAAACAAAAATTTAACTTAACACATGACAAACAAAAACTGCAGTTTTTTTTAAAGCAAAATGACAGAGTATAGGTGTAGATTCAGTACATTGGATCAAGTGCAATATAGTTAAAACTATAGTTCTGTCCTGAGACTTCTTTCTTATTTGCCTTATTTTAATTAAAATTTGTTGTTTATGATGCATGATGATGTGATGTTATGATGAAATTGAAAGATCAAACTGATATGATTTTTTTAGATCCCTCATCAACAGTAATCTTAAATGAAGGTTATTCTACAGACTCCACCTGTTAGTTATCTGATCATCTTAGTTACACATAATTGGCATTTACACATTAGCATATTGGCAATCATTCAACTATTGAAGAAAGAAATCAAACACATGAAAATGAAACACGAGGCTTAAGTCGCTCTCTGTTTACATTTCAGACTGTTAAAATCTGTGATTAAGGTTTTCAACAGTTTGATTTATAGCTGGCTAAACTGTAGAATTTTACGGAGCAACAAACAAGATTAAATCATTTACTGTCTGCTGCTGTATCTGTAATCTGGCGGTGTGGAAAACCAGAGTAAATGACTCATTCAGATATCTTCAGGAAAAGACTGCAGATCTCAGTTCTATCAGCCAAAATAAAATACTTATTAAATTTCTACAGACTGGCTGTATAAACAAAATGCAAACTGCTGCTCGGTGGATAATTCTTCAGAAATCTCTAATGGCAGCAGGACTGCCTCCTCCTTTTCCCCGAAATGAGAAACTCTTTCAATGTTTTAGAAAAATTGCGACACATTTATAATTACGATTATATGGTACATCAAAAGACAACGACTAGGAATTTGAATGTATTCCTGCTGGTAATCACCCTATTTAATACATGTACCTGTAATCTGTTTGTCCTTTTTCGTGCAACTGTAATAGGATACAAAAAAGTAAATGTAATCTAATTGCATAACGCTGTTACAACCCAGCCCTGGTGGTGGTGATAAGAACCAGGGGGCCGTGATGTATACGTCATGTTATGTTGATAAAGGTGAAGTAGTGGAAAATCTGAAAAAATGTTGGGTCTTATTTTGCCTTTAACATTTTATGTTAAATTTCAGATTTTCAGATCAGGTCAAAACCATATTGCAAAACTACTGAAAAATGATCATAAAACAATGTCTCATGGCATCAGGTTGTGTATTTGTTTCCATTTCATGCAATAGCTTTCTGTGAGGGAGCTTTTAAAGGCGTTAAATGCTTAGGACGTTTGCATCCTATCACCATCACATCACAATTCTGACTCTGAACAGTGCATTTCACACCAAACCACTTTAAATCACTCTGTTCACATCTTAATTGTCTAATTCTGCAGAAATTTTGAAAAATCTACTGAACTCCCTTTTAACATTACCAGTCAGATGAATATCAGAGGTGTTAATGATCTGATGTTCTTTGCCACACAAAAGATATTTTTTAACAAACAAGATTACAGTTTGAATAGATATCACAACTGATCTATTTCAGAATGCTGTTTTAGACTGCACTCAAACACAGTAAGTAATCATATTGGTTTCGTGCCACCGAGGCCCAAGTGTGGTAGTTCAACATTCCCTATAAGCGTTAAAGCATGGTCTAATTCACTATTTACACACCCTGAGAAAACGAATTCCCTGTTGAGCTAGCACAGCTGTGGTGTTTGATCATGCTACGCTGAGAACATTTTAACTGTCTGTTTATGTACCCTAGAGGTGCACAACTCCTGATTATACTGACGCAGCTGTGGAAACTAATTATACTACAAAATGAAGAGCAAGATTTCTATATGTTCATTTGCTAAGAGGCACACTACCTGCATTAAGTCTTGTACAATGATGTAAAATGCCAAGAAGTCATGCTGGATTTTGATGGAGCATGTAGCAACTGCAGTTATTTACTTCATCCAGGCAATTCAAAATACCACTAAATATTACAAAACAAATACAGCTTCCCAGCACAGCAAAGGTCTCATGTTAATGCTATTTTTAAAAGTCCTTTAGGAGGTGTGACACTTAATATCATTCTTTTGTCATCTTGACAGACAAGTTAGCTGAATTAAGATGTCAAATTAAGTAACAAGATGACAGTACATTGTATTTGTGGTTAATTTGAGGTTCTTATTCTATACAACTTTTCAATCTACTTAACGTTTTGCACATCTGCATATGGTCATTTAGGTCACATTCACAAGGACATCTTGGTATCCATAAAAAATGAAGTGCTTGCATTGATTTCAATAAGAACAGTGGGCTGATGGACAGCAGACACCTACATATGCAACAATTAGACTCCAGTGTCCATTGAAAAAGTGCATGAGTTAAACGTTTGACAAAATGTTCTCTGGTGTGGCCATGCATCCGATTACAAAAGATGGTCTGGAGTGGCACTTCAGTCTTCAGTGACGAGCAGAGTGGAGAAAAGTGCCGAACTGGGTTCCATCTGGGTCTCAACTCTACAGAGATTATTATTTTCCTTCTTCTAACACTCTGAGTTTAACTTATAAAGGCTATTTAGCTGATTAGTTGTGTTTAACGAGGCAGAATGCTAATCTCTGCATAGCTGTGACCCGGAAGGAACCCAATTTCCCACTCCAGATGTAGAGTAAGATGGAAGAGAAACTAATCACTGCTGTCAACTTACATTTAGAGCTGTACAATCAAATACAGTCTCAGCGAAACCACTACAGGCTGATCCAGCATCAAAAAAGCAACTCCCTAAATGCATTCCAGTTATAATGGACTCGAAAATGTACCTGCAAGCTGAGAGAAAGTTTCAAAAATCATTCCAACTTCAGCTGCAACAGATATCTGTTCACATGACTATTGGTCAGATGGGCAGATTACAATAAATCAGCAATGTGCATCAATGATGACAACCATAATGTCTTTTTAAATGCAATGTTCCTTCAAATAATTATTTCTCTACACTTAGAATAGAACAGGAAAAACTCAAAACACTGACTTGAAATATATAAATATTAAAGCCATTGATCAGGTATATTTACTAAATACAGGGAAATCAGGAGGTCAGTGTAATGTAATGCTCTCAGGACAGCATCATATGTAGCATACTGGACTGAAAAAAGCTCACACCATCACATTTTTAAAAGATCTTAGAGATTCTTTTTAAAGTTCTTAAATATGATACAGTGTATCACAAAAGTGAGCACACCCCTCGCATTTCTGCAGATATTTAAGTATATCTTTTCATGGGACAACGCTAACAAAATGACACTTTGACACAATGAAAAGTAGTCTGTGTGCAGCTTATATAACCGTGCAAATTTATTCTTCCCTCAAAATAACTCAATATACAGCCATTAATGTCTAAACCACCGGCAACAAAAGTGAGTACACCCCTAAGAGACTACACCCCTAAATGTCCAAATTGAGCACTGCTTGTCATTTTCCCTCCAAAATGACATGTGACTAGTGTTACTAGGTCTCAGGTGTGCATACGGAGCAGGTGTGTTCAAAATTGTAATACAGCTCTCACACTCTCTCATACTGCTCACTGAAAGTTCCAACATGGCACCTCATGGCAAAGAACTGAGGATCTTAAAAGATGAATTGTTGTGCTACATGTAGATGGCCAAGGCTACAAGAAGATTGCCAACACCCTGAAACTGAGCTGCAGCACAGTGGCCAAGATCATCCAGTGTTTTAAAAGAGCAGGTTCCACTCAGAACAGACCTCGTGATGGTCGTCCAAAGAAACTGAGTGCACGTGCTCAGCGTCACAACCAAATGCTATCTTTGAAAGATAGGCGCAGGAGTGCTGTCAGCATTGCTGCAGAGATTGAAGAGGTGGGGGGTCAGCCTGTCATTGCTCAGACCATACGCCGCACACTACATCAAATTGGTCTGCATGGCTGTCACCCCAGAAGGAAGCCTCTTCTGAAGTCTGTACACAAGAAAGCCCGCAAACAGTTTGCTGAAGACATGTCAACAAAGGACATGGATTACTGGAACCATGTCCTGTGGTCTGATGAGACCAAGATTAATTTGTTTGGTTCAGATGGTCTCAAGCACGTGTGGCGGCAATCAGGTGAGGTGTACAAAGATAAGTGTGTCATGCCTACAGTCAAGCATGGTGGTGGGAATGTCATGGTCTGGGGATGCATGAGTGCAGCAGGTGTTGAGGAGTTACATTTCATTGAGGGACACATGAACTCCAATATATACTGTGAAATACTGAAGCAGAGCATGATCCCCTCCCTCCGGAAACTGGGTCGCAGGGCAATGTTTCAGCATGATAATGACCCCAAACACACCTCTAAGATGACCACTGCTTTATTGAAGAGGCTGAGGGTAAAGGTGATGGACTGGCCAAGCATGTCTCCAGACCTAACCCCAATAGAACATTTTTGGGGCATCCTCAAGTGGAAGGTGGAGGAGCGCAAAGTCTCGAATATCCACCAGCTCCGTGAAGTCGTCATGGAGGAGTGGAAAAGCATTCCAGTGGCAACCTGTGAAGCTCTGGTAAACTCACAAAATATTGACACTTCAGGAACTGTCTCTTAGGGGTGTACTCACTTTTGTTGCCGTTGGTTTAGACATTAATGGCTGTATATTGAGTTATTTTGAGGGAAGAATAAATTTACACTGTTATGTAAGCTGCACACAGACTACTTTTCATTGTGTCAGTGTCATTTTGTCAGCATTGTTCCATGAAAAGATAAACTTAAATATCTGCAGAAATGTGAGGGGTGTACTCACTTTTGTGATACACTGTATCCTGACTGTTTGCTGGCATGCATATTAATTTTCTCACAGGTCTGTTTCTCTTGTAGCCTCATTACGTACATTGCCGCCCCCTAAAAAAACCTGCAAAAACAACAGTCTGTAGTTGGTTGTCAGAATGTGGGGGTACAAATTTACACGTTATGTTGTTATAAATACTGTAATGTATAATGCATTGCAGTTACTGACTTAATAAAAATGTTATTTGCATTACACATAAGTCTGCATAGATTATCCTTTCCTGCCTTTGCACGTAATTTGCATGTGTGCTACCTCTGAAAGCTGACTGTGTGATTTTGATTGTGAATATAAGCATCTAAGCACAAGCACATGAAGCACTGTAAACTTGCAGTCAACCTGTTGAAGCTTCTACTCATGATGGTAGCAAATGGATTAAGCTCCCCTTGGTGAAGAAAAGAGAGCACAAACCTCACCTAGCCAGGCCAGACTTGATTTTCATTCAGAAATAGCTCTGCAACCTTTATAATGTCTTCATAGAAAATTATTTTAGCTGTTTTTGGACTGCTTCTACTGGCTAGTTTCAAATAACACTATAATATGACTTTGATCATGTCTTGTTCAAATCTAGTGACATGCCTTTAACACAGTGTTTATTTTGATTATTTTTTCTAAATAAAGGACTAAACAGACTACTGGGTTTTGTCATTGCAATTGGAACGGATTTGTGTGGCTTTTAGAGCATAATGTAGAAGTAAAGTAATGAGCATTACTGAGATTACTGAGATTGTTCCAGTAAGCAATTCCACTACAGTGGTGCCCCATCTTATCCACAAAGGTGTAGCTGCAGGTTTTCATTCCAAAGGAGCTAGAGCACATCGGATTGCACTTGTTAAATGTGTTGGTCTTGGTCTTCAAACAACTGATCAGATGTACTCATTCTTTGTTGGAATGAAAACCTGTAGCCACACCAGCCCTTTGCAGAAGAGACTGGACAGTCCTTGTTTAAAGAAGTAATTACTAATTTGTCATGGATCATTGTTTTGCATGTCAGCCAAACAGCCCATTTCTGTCAAGACTGGTGGTTCATGGCCACAGTAAACTCAGAAATGCACCAGATCCCTGATGATGGGCAGATGTCTGTCTTGTGAGAGGACCTAGCTAGTGGTTGGAATTTGCCATGAATAAACTGGTGAGAAAACATGGTTTAAAAAATCAAAAGGAAAAAGAAAGAGTACTGTCTGTGGTAACTGACTGTTCGCTACAGATGCAGCAGATGGAGATTAGGTTGACAATATCAGAGTATTCCTTCAAGGTGAGGTGAGACATGCAATAGACAGGATTCAATTACAGTGAACTACATTAGAGCCCCTGCAGGGCCAGTGAGGTCATTTGATGCAGTACCTGAGCAGAAGTTGTAGTACTACTGTTCTGTGCTATGAGGTGGCAGGTGAGGTGGTGAGCCAGAACGTCCTCCAGGGAGGCAAAGAGTTGACGACATGAAGAACACATGTACAGGGAGGTGCTGTCAGCCATCCTTCAGGGCCTGTTAAAAACACACACACACGCCTACACAGCGCGACACAGACTGAAATGGCAGCATGGGTATGTGTGAATGACAATGTGTTAGAGTGAGCCACTCAAAATAAGACACAGCCATAAAAGAACTGGCTGTTCATACCAGTTCAAAGGCCCTATCACTGAGCACATGCTCAAATGAAATGAATGCAAGCATGCTAGGACTCCCTCAGGAGTCCCAATGTGTGAAAGAGTTTGTGTGAATTGCATTCGCTATTTTACTGGATTGTGTGTGTATATGTGTGTGTTTGTGTTGATAGACACCGAAGACAGATGGCCGTTTAGAAACACTGGCAGTGGACACCAATCACCACCCCCAAACACATATGCAACACAAAGTCAACGACTGGTTAAAAAAAAAAAAAAGGCAAGAAAACATAATGAATCAAAGTGTATGAACTCAGCATATCAACTATGGTAAACATGGTTCTTTCGTGATATCGACTCACATGTAGAAGCACCTGGATATTTGACAAATTAAAAACTTTATAGACACTTTACAGACGATGATAGATGTAATTTCCGCAAGCAACGCAGGCAAAAATGATGAACAAAGGATGTAAACAACACAAAATCAGCCTCAAAAGGGATATGAAAGATCTTAGATATGTTCCGCTCTATTGAATGTTCCTGCTATGAGCTACAACTGCAGATATATCTACATCATATGACATATGACGTTTTTATCTCTGATGTAACAGCAGTTTGCTACAGTCATTGTAGATTGCTGACAACAAAGATAAACTGAGAAAACTGAGAATGAATGCACACAATGCACACATAAAATAAAAGCACACAAACTTCACTTATTTTGTTATTCATCAATTTTATCTTAGGTGCATCTGTATGATTAACCTCATGTCTGGTAGGAGTGTGGGTAAATTTGAGGGTAATAGATTAACCACCTGAGAAAAATGTTTGTTTAGTGTTTAATTACCCAAAACTATTATTAAAATCATCTATACCACAGATAACAAGATTAAACGAGAAAATAACTATAAAAATAATACTAACATTGTGCACATGCATCCACAACAAAAGTGACATATGTATTTTACGTACACATTGATATAAAGAAATGCTGAAACTATTACATGCTCCATTCAAAGACATATTACATAATCTCACTACACAGTCACATCATTCTACTGTCTTAAATGAACTGTGACAGACCTAGGTCTTCAGTAAAAGCCCAAAAACATCAAAAGTCAGTTTAAATAAATGATAAACACCTCAATGACAATGTTAATACTGCTTTCATCTGTGGGATAACACTGATGAACAAGATCATGTTTGTTTTAGATTTAACACAGACACGAGAAGCTTGTAGAAGACATTCCATGTTTTATTTGAAGCTTTAAAACATATCATATTTTACCTTGTATGTAGCAGCTGTACAGCGCCTCAATAAATAGGCCTGGCACACAGCTGCTGCCACTATGTTCCCTTTCTAACAACTAACTGAAAGCATGGTAGACAATGGTTCATATTCACACTCAGTGATGTATCTAGAAGGCTCCCAGAAGGATAAGACTGGCCTTTTTTTCTCACAAAATCTTTTGGTCTTATCCACTGAAAATCAAACTTGATTTGCTGATTCTTGCATCATTTCCTAATTACGTTAGTTGTTATTCTGATGCATCAAGCCTTCTATCCAGTGCCTGAAGTCCTCTGGGAGACTGAGAGATGATACTTTAGAAATAAACAAACAAAAAAAGATAGCACAATCAATTTCTTCTTGGATGTACCAAGAAATTGACGCCTTTGTTGCCAAGAGTACTGATACATTTTTAAAATAAAAATGAACCAAAAATTACAGACTACTGTTACATTACATTAGGCTCTATCGCAAGCGTTGGCAAGTTGGCAAGACGATTTTATATGGCTGAAACCATGCAGTCCTGGGCTTTAAAGTAATTCTATCCGTCTCACTTTCTGTTTTAATGTGTAATGTTAGTCTATGCTTTGAATCAGTGCCATAGCCTTATTTCAGAACATTCTCTAGCAACGTGAGGCAGGTCTTTTTATCTTACACATATTCATGTTTGCTAAACCGATAAAGCCGAGCAGCAGCCTTCCACACATAGAACAGCTTCTCTCTTGAAACATAAGCAGGGGCTTAAGAGATTTTTCCATTTTGAAAACATCAGTTAAATTAATTAAAAGCAAAAAAAGCAGAGCTACAATAACCTTTAGGCAAATTAACATGGTTAAACTTGAACTGTTTTACTGTTTCAACAGGGAGCAATTTATAGCATGTAAATATGCAATTTACTAAACTTATAGCAAAATCTACCAAACTTCACCAAGAACAACCAAACCGTACCAAAATCTACCAAACCATATGAAGGACAAAGTTAGTTTTTGACAAAGACTAAAGTTTCTGACCGGAAAGCATATTTATTTTCTCTGGTTTAAGTAGGCATCTGATTTAAGTGAGCATAAAGAATGGTCTAATAATAGTATTTAGGGCTCCTTTTTTTCTGCATACCGAAAGCATACCCTGCAGTGTGCACGATGGTATCATATATACCATGACGACTATCAGTGACCCTGCAAAAGTTGCCAATCCTGGTTCTGGCTCACCCCCGGCCCTACACATTTAAGTGTTTTGATAGGGGCGTCATAATTGATTCAGATTTATCATTCGATCAACACATAGGCAGCGTCACTAGAACAGCTTTTCTACATCTTCGCAACATTGCCAAGATAAGAAATGCCCTATCCCTGCGTGATGCAGAAACATTAGCACATGACTTTATTACTTCTAGGCTAGACTATTGTAACACACTACTGTCAGGATGTACAAGCAGGAATCTAAGCAAACTTCAACTAGTCCAAAATGCCACAGCCAGGGTCCTCACTAAAACTAGAAAATTTGATCATATCAGCCCAGTGCTATCATCACTTCATTGGCTGCCTGTTAAATTCCGTATTGATTATAACAGTTTTTTACTGACATATAAAGCCCTATATGGGTTCGCTCCTGAGTACCTGCAAGACCTTATTTCCTATTACAAGCCATCACGACTACTCTTATTAATAATGGCTTATTAATAGTTCCTAGAATTCATAAGGCTGCAGCTGGGGGAAGAGCCTTTTCTTATAAAGCCCCCAAACTCTGGAATGATCTTCCAGAAAATGTTCGGGACTCAGACACAGTCTCAATCTTTAAGACTAGGCTGAAAACTCACTTGTTCAGTTTAGCTTTTGGTAGCTAATGTTCCCCCTTAGATAAAGGCAGCAGATCCAGGGGTCCATGGACACAGGGAATTATAGTAAACTGAGACACTGGTTCTGTCGTCCCGCTGCTCGCACGCGGTCACTCAGGTTTGAGTGGAGCAGAGGGATGCCAAACTGTTTCAGAGTGCTCTCGTGTCTGTGCCTCCTTCTGGTTCTCTCCTTTTAGTTCAGCTGTCATAGTCAGATCTGCCAGAGTCATTAGCCACACTCTGGATTGTTCACATTCCCTGTTTTACATACAAACAGACAGAATAAAACTAATTCCATCTCCTTGCCTTTTTTTCGAGTATACAACCGCCCACATGTCCGGCCGGACACTGAAGGACGACTGACTGTTGAGCCCTCCTGCTACCCGCTTCAGACCAGCTGCCCACGCACCAGCTACCGCCACCTACCTTGGACTTACTGCCCACCCTAAATTGATGTTTTCATGGACTCCTAGCTATTCCTACTACCAATACTACTGCTATTAATATTAGTAGTATAATCACTTGTAGGTAGTTTGACCAGAGAAGTATGGGTCCCCCCTAGAGAGGCTTGGTTCCTCCCCAGGTTTCTTCCTCAACTCTGAGGGAGTTTGACCAGAGGCGGATGGGTCCCCCTAGTGAGCCTTGGTTCCTCCCAAGGTTTCTTCCTCAGCTCTGAGGGAGTTTTTCCTTGCCACCATCACCCCTGGCTTGCTCACCTGTGGGTTTTTTAATTCTTGTTACAACTTTGTCTTTTCTGGAATTCTGTGAAGCTGCTTTGTGACAACATCAGTTGTAAAAAGCGCTACAAATAAATTTGATTTGATTTTCCCAGTTCCCAACACACCCACTTTGAATCATGAATGCTTGTTAATGAGCTGAGTTGTTAGATTAGTTAATGAGCAGGAGGAACACTAAAATGTGCAGGGCAGGTGCTTCTCCAGGACCAGGGTTTGGAACTACTGGACTAATGGGACTGCAATGTCACATGTACTTCAAAACTACATCATTACAACCCAAAGATTCTGCTAGCATTCCTGAAATAATAGCACAATAAAAGAATGTGACAATTCATTAACTACCCCAGTCTTCATGCCATTTTAGGAGCCAAAATCCTTGTTAACCTATATTTGTGCACCGTCAGAGTGTTTGAGGCACTTTGCATTTCTATAATCTGCCACATTTCCACCTGAGAGCCTGCAGGATGACTCAGAGAAAGGATGGATGGAGAATGATGAAGAATGGGGTGAGCGGGTATCAGGTGCCTACTGAACCAGCGCTGATGGAAAAGCTGGGGAGGCAGGACTGTGTGTTCAGGGTTTTGGCAAGCTTAACCCAGGCTGGTGTGCCGTGCCTGATGGAGTCCCCAACAGCCTCATAACAATGCACACACTTTGAGGATGCTGTGGGGATATGGAACCACTCTGGCTTTTAATCCTTTAAACACTTTTGGCATGCAGATGTGCTTCCGAGCAGATCTTTCTCTACTGATTAAACTGAATTGGGAGAGGGTTGGCAGTTGATGTGCAGTTCGTTGCTAGAACCTGAAAGAGCTGGTGTGAGGCAGCCATGAAATTATCAACACAACTGGTGCCTGATGAAGACAGCCCAGGGCTCAGATCTAGGCTAGAATATCTGAACCAGATAGAGAGATGAAGACTACCTGACAAGACTCTCTCAACAAAATCATAGCACTGCAGAAAACAACTGTGAGGGAGACCAGGTGCATCTTTTGGCACTTTGTAAGTAAAGGCTTGTTTATCACTTGTGCAATGTTGCCCCCCAGTGTAAATGGCTGCACGTCGCTGAGTAAGGTTGTCCATACAGCAATCAAGAGAAGAAAATGACAAGACTCCTCAGCAAAGAAACAGTTATTACTAGTAATTACTGTAGATAATAGCTGTAAATACATGGTTAAAGGTATAAACACAGTTCCAAAAAAGCTAGGCCAGTAGGAAAAATGCAAATAAAAACTGAAAGAAGTGATTCATAAATCTACTTTGACCTGTATTTGAACAAAATCAGTACAAAGTAACGTTTTTTGTAAATATACACCGACTTTGAAATTGCCTGCAACATGTTGCAAAGAAGTTAGGACAGGGGCAATTTAGGACTAAAAACATTGAGAAATTAAATTAAAATTTAATACCCAATCATGACTGCATCACCTATTTAAAGGAGCACCCAGGAAAGGTCTAGTCCTTCATAAACAAGGAGGGGTTGATGATGGCCACAAAATGCATAAGCACAAAATCCAGCAGTTTAAAAATACTGCTCCTCCACCAGAGATTGCAAGGGTTTCAGGTTTTTCACCTTCTACAGTGCATAATATCATCAAAAGATTCAGGGAAAGGGAAAGGTCAAAAACTACAAGTCAATGACTTTGACAAGCCATTGTCAATAAACACTGTCACTGCATCTGCAAGTTAGAACTGCACTATGCACAGCATGACTTCCGTTATTTTCTTTGTAGAAATGCCACTGACTTCTCAGGGCTCAAGCTCATCTAAAATGGACTGATACTTAGTGGAAGTGTGTATTGTGGTCTGACAAGTCAATGTTTCAAATTATCTATGGAAATATTGGATGTCATGTTCACTGGACCAAAGAAGAAAAGTACCATCCAGGTTGTCACCAGCGTAGTTTAAAAAAAAAAAAAAAAAACACTTTTATTTTATGGTGGTATTAATGGGCAGCCTATACATCTGTGTAGGCACCACTGACACCACACACATTTAGAAACATATGCTGCCTTTTAGGCAACATCTTTTTCAGGGATTCCCATACTTATTTCAACATGACAACACCATGCCACACATTCTGCATGTTACAACAGTAAAACTGTGTAATCAGTGTACAAAGTATGCTAGATTTGCCTGCCTGCAGTCCAGAAATCTCTCCCTTTGAAAACACGTGTCTTAGTACGCTCAATATAAAACAGCAAAGGCCCTATATGGCTGCTCATATGAAGACTTGCACTGCAGAATAGTGAAAGATACTGCTTCCAAAACTGGATCTATTGGTGTTCAGTCCCCAAATGATTGTCATGAAAAAAAGGTA